>NW_027279332.1:290000-529003 GCF_046629955.1 Centroberyx affinis | reverse complement strand
TTTACTATTGGTCGGTTTTGTTGTTTCTTGAGTGTAATCACGATAACCAAAAATTTACTTTATTTGTTTATAGATAGTGTATAAGCTGTTGTCTCTTGGTCAGTGAGATGTCAAATCAAACAATATAACACTGGCAACATTTTCATTCAGTGCAATGCAGTGTAGAAGACAGTCAAAGTGCCTTAGCAATCTATGGAAACCAAAAATAGTGCAAACAATGTTTTACTTTGGTTGGATGTTTTTATACAGTTTGTTGTCAACGGTTAAAAAATATGACTTATCATTGTTTGCCAACAGCTTACCAAATATTGATGAGATGTAACAGTGGTCTAAATGCTCACTAATTCACAGACACACTGTTATTTCTTGCTTTGTGTAAAAAAAACAAATAAATAAAACCCAACAGCTATCTTTTGCTATGTGTGCTACATCAATATTTGAACACAAGTTGCACATGAAGACGCATCAATGATATTAAAGTGCAATAGTTCAGCTTGCTTCTACGATGCTGTTGCACCGGTAGACAGCCTAAATGATCTTCGACACTCCTATTGAAAAAGAAAGAAAAAACATTCACAAAGACCAGAATATGAGGCAGAAAAGATTATGTAACAAAATGCCGATAAGTAATGAAATGAAACATCTTTTGAATATTTTAACTGGCCCAAAATAGAGAGACGTCATGTTTTATTGACGGTAGCGAGGTGGCGGAGGGCGACTCTTGATGTTCTGGCACTTGGGGATGTGTCGCTCTGCTGGTCCGGGACCAAACCGCCTCGAACAATGAGGGCACGTCACATAGTCAGGGTTGGCCGGGTTGGATGGTTGGGGCTGCAGGGTGCCACCATGGGTGCCACCTGGGACACGACCCTGACGCATGTTCCTAATGAACACCTCGTGGTTCTTCCTCCAGTTGTTCTTTCTCTGCAAAAGAAGCAGTACACCACAAAGAAAAACATCAGATACATCAGCAGCCTATTTAAGAGTAAACCCCAAATCTGAGATCTAATGTTCACGCTACTGAAACTGCCATCTGCTACTGGCTGATCTTTGGTGCCAGATGATGCCACCTTCTATAGAGTACAACAGGTAGTGATGTCATCTGGCACCAAAGATCAGCCAATAGCAGATGGTAATTTCAGTAGCATGCTTTTTACCATTAGATGTCAGGCTTTACACAGATTTGGATTTGGGGTTTAGTTACTCTTTAATAATTCCTCAGTTGAAAGATTTGAGAATGATAGAGAAAATGACAGATGACAGGCCTACATCTGGAGTGTGGCTTCTGGTGTGGGTCTTCAAGAACTGCTCGAGGGACGTTCCCTTGGTCCTGTGATTGTAGGAGTTGAAGACTTTGCGGTGGGACTGTTGCGACCTCTCGCAGATTTTGAGGTGCTTCTCTAATCTTTCCGCTGAAAACTTTCTGCCGCAGATATCGCATGGGAGAAGCTGGAGTTGGGTGTCTGTGCTCTCTCTGGGGCCGAGTTCCCCCCGCTGCAGTCTGCTGGGCTGAGATGGACTAGAAACCGCCAGAAGTAAAGGTTCCCGGGATGCTCTCCTTCCCTTGCCGCTGTGGTTTTCTGTTGCCAGTCTATGATCAGGTTTCTGTCGACTCTTATGAGGCAGGCCTTGTTCCCTTTCATCCGCATTTGAGCCATATCTCTCCTTAGACGTTTGTTCCATATACTTCTTTTCCCTAGTCCAGTCTATGTCCTCTTTAAATGTCTTATTTTGTTCTCTTTGTTTTACTTTCTCCTTTGCTTTCTCTCCATCCCCCCCTTTTCTTCTATTCTGTTCTTTCTCTTTCACGTTCTCCCGCTTCGCTCTGTTCAGCTCTCCATTTCCCCCCCTTTCATGAGCAATGACCTCCTCAAATCCTCTATCTCTGTCTCTTTTCGACTGAGGCTTCTGCACGATTTCAATTTCCCTTCCGTCCGATCTGCCCCGCTCTTCTTCATGCGTATTCCGCATTCTGTCCTTGTTCCACTGATCTTGCTTCTTCCTCTGTTGTTTAATGTCCTCCTGTCTTTTGTCCTGTCTCACTGTTTCTCTGCGTTTTGCTGGTTCTCTCCTCTGCTGCTCAGTCAGAGACATCCTGGTCTCTCTCCGCTCCTTTTCCTGCTCTGCTCGTCTTCTGCCGTGCCTCTCCTCCTCTTCCTCCTCACTCTTTTGCTCATCATCACCTGCAGCAGTACTCTCCCTCTCCCTCTGGATCTTGTTTCTTATTTTTTTCTCAATCCTCTGTAGCTTCTCCTGTAGTAGGAGCTCCTTCACATGAATTGCTTTGGCCACCCGCTGTTGTGCATTGGGCAATCTGGGTGAATCTCTCCTTGGCTGCTGGGATCCAGTGGCCTCTCTGATGCTGTTTGACAGATGCTCTTGGGACACTAAAGGAACTTCCTTGGGCTTCTTGTTGCTGTTTTTCCCATTTCTAATGACCTCTGAAAGACCTCTTGGGTGTGATGAGGATTTTTCAGACTCATATGGATCACGTGAGTCTTGTGTCCTGAAGGTGACAGTTCTTCTGTAGTGCACAGGCTTGAGTGGAAATGCCCGGTCGACTCCATCTGTCCTCCTAACAGGTACGACACTGTCTTGTGCCTCGGTGTAAATACTGCAGTGTCTTTGTCTTGCAGAGTTATATGGCTCTTGAGGACCGCCTCTTCTTTGACATCTCATGTGTGTGTGGTCGCTGCTATTCATTTGCACCAGCCTTCTCTCGTCATCTGTTATCAAAGGTCTTGTCTTTGACGCGCTACTGATGGTCCATGGAGCTCTGCATGAGACAGCTGAGCCATCCCTCATCACCTGTGGATGAGGGAGTTTTTCCACCATCACTTCTTTTTACAATAAAAAAGAAGCAAGGAAGCAAGCAAGAAAATAAAAGAAAGTGAATGAGATTATGGGTAATCTGCAGTATATGCATATTTGTATCGAGAGAAAAAGCTAATATGGCATGGCTTGCTGTTGCTAAATAATGTTAACCTAGATACATTGCTGCTAGCTACCCGTCAGTACTTACCAGCACTGCCTCTGGGATTGGAAAACATTCGTTCAAGATTCTAGTTTATCGTTTCAAACCCTTTAACACTGACCTGCATGCTTGTCTGAGTTAAAAGTAACGGTGAATTAGCATAACTACAACTCTGATGTTGTTTTCTCTTCCCTGCCTCTTCTGATAGCCACACTTGTTGACATTCGTTGCCTAGAAACAAGGTGTTTGAAAACGCTCTCTGATTGGTCGATACCTCACTTCCGGCAGCAGAGTCCCGTATGCTTCAAAACCGACAAGACCCGTGAGAGGAGCCGAGCTGCATGAACGCTTCACAGCCTCCTAAAACTATAGAGGTGAACTGAGGATTTAGATGGCGACCCATTATCATTTCGTGTAGCATAAATATGAAGCCATACTTTTCGTTAGGCTGCAAAGTTTTAGAACAGAAGGGTTAGGGAAATCTGGTACCATTTGTTTACCATAGCTTGTAGCTGTAGGCTGCTGTAGCCTCTGCGATGCATGTGGCTGTGGTTGTTATCATATCACACCACCACCTAAACACAACACAACGTTGACTTGACTGTCTTATTTCTCTTTTTCTAGGTCCACTATGTCCAATGAAGACCTAGTTTCAGTGGATTATGAAGTTTTTGGCACGGTGCAAGGTGTATTTTTTCGAAAATACACTCAAGTGAGTCCGGAAAACATTAGCTACAGTTATTGAGTTGACAAAGTATGCGAACTTTCCTTGTACAGATATCCATATAAGCACCATTCATTCCCTATCCACTAACCCTAACCTTAACCCTTACCCTAACCTTAACCTAATCTTAATTCTAACCTTAACCCTAAAACCAAGTCCTAACCCTAAACTAGCCCCTTGCAGAAGAGAGAACCAGCCAAAATGGCTCCACTTCACAAAAATGACCTCACTCTGAGGGTTTAAAATTCAAATTGGTTCTCACAAAGATAGAAGTACAGGAAGACACACACTTCACGGCTCTTATCGTTGGTCAAACCCTATTCTGTACAGCCTTATATGATGTCTCCTATTCCCATCCCAGTCATGCAGATGCCTCCGTAAGCATCTCTGTTCATGACTCCTTGTGCTTCATTTTCCAGGCAGAAGGGAAAAAGCTTGGCTTGGTCGGCTGGGTCCAAAACACAGAGGCAGGAACAGTTCAAGGGCAGCTACAAGGCCCGAGCAACAAGGTGAAGGAAATGCAACAATGGCTGAAGTCCACTGGGAGCCCCAAGTCACGGATAATCAAAGCGGAGTTCAAGAATGAGAAGAAAGTGGAAAGCCTAGATCACTCAACATTTAAAATAGTTCGCTCATAGATGAGTGTAATATTAACTTTGAAGTAGATGTTTTATTTATTTATTTATTAGTGGTTGGAATGCATCACCTGTACTGAATGTAAAAGGTGTATGTTATGTTTACTTAAAACCCACAAAATATGGAATTACACATGAATAAATGCAAAATTCCTCTAGCAGGCTTCACCTTGTTTGAATGGAATCTTTTGTAAAATAATAATAGCGTAATAGGTATATTTGAAAAGTTTAATTCCAAAATGAGATATCCAGCATTTACAAAAAAACTGATACCCATTCCTAAAAGATGATTATTGGCACGAAAGTAAAGTATGTCATGGGTTACTATTGAAGTTACGAGTCATCTTGAGAACCATTGATACGTTTATGCAGGTAGAATTATCTGTGCTTTTGAAATGTTCACTGCTGAATTTCATGAAGCCGTGTTTTGGAATGAAATCCTGCATTTCTATATCGCATTTATAAAGCAAAAATGTAATGTAGCCTGAATGTAGTAATACAGATCCCTGTTGGGTCCATTCAGGCCCACTACATCAGTTCAGAAAACACTTTTTCCATGTAAAATAGTACAAAACACTATTATTACTATCATAATTATTCACTAACTTCATACATTCACCATTCCCTGCTGGTGTTGTAGGTCCTTCACACCAGCAGAGGGCAGTCTTGGCTGCAAGCGGCAAACTCTCAATCAATCTCTTGTTTCTCGTTGACTGTAAACAAAGCTGAGCCTCAGGATGGTTTCAAAGGAGAAAGAAAACAAGCAAGTTTTGGTATTGATTTTTTAAGTGCTCAGCCTAAACGATAAACTTTTTTATTTGTCAAACACTACTCGCTAAGATGTGCCGTTTGCGCTTTCTGTCGGTTAAAAAGTGTTCTTTAGAACTCTTGACGCTAAGCTAGCAACTGCCAATTTTAATGTAACGTTAGCTACCAGGCTCAGTAAGCCAGCAGCCACCTTGTAGTCAGTCAGGACAGGGACACAGTACGTTAGTTTGAATTACATTTACTGACCACCATGATTAAGTGTCTGTCTAAAGAGGTTCAGGGAAAGCTTCGCTCTGGAATTGCTATCTCCTCACTTCAGCAGTGTGTGGAGGAGCTCATGCTCAACAGCATCGATGCTGGGGCGACATGTGTGGGCGTGAGGATGGACATGGAGGCGTTCAAAGTTCAGGTAATCGACAACGGTTCAGGGATGACCGTCGAGGACATGGAGTGTGTTGGAAACAGATACTACACCAGCAAATGCAGCTCTGTTGAAGACCTAGAGAATCTCAGGTTTTATGGATTCAGAGGGGAGGCGGTGGCCAGTATAGCGTCTCTTGCTACGCTTGTGGAAATATCATCCCGGGCCAAATCATCTGGGAAAACGCACGTCAGAGTCTTCAAGGATGGCAAGGGCTTGGATGTCTTTGAAGCTGAGACTGCTCGCCCCTCTGCCGGGACAACTTTTGTCATTTGTAACTTCTTCCACAACTTGCCAGTCAGGAGGAAGAGGATGGATGCTGTCCTGGAAGGTGAGCGGATCAGACAGAGAGTGGAGGCTATTTCCCTGATGCATCCCTCTGTCTCCTTCACACTGAAGAACGACTGCACAGGGGCCATGATGGTGCAGCTTTCCAAAGCGAGAAACACCTACCACAGGTTTGTTCAGATACACGGCTTAGGGCGAGCACAGAAACTGCGGGAAATCAGCCACGCTCATGGACAGTTTGAAGTGATTGGTTACATAGGCAGAGAGGGCCATTACAACAACAGCTTACAATTCTTATTTGCGAATGAGAGACTCCTCCTGAAAACACGGGTCCACAAGCTGCTGAATCTTCTCCTACGCAAACTGAGCAGTTCAAATCAGAAGAGCGACAGCCCCGATGGGCAGGCTGCCATCAGGAGTCCGAAGCACAAACGAGGCCAAGAGCTGCATGGAACGTACATCATCAATATCAAATGCTCATACTCAGAGTATGACATTTGTCTTGAGCCTGCCAAAACTCTGATCGAGTTCAAAGACTGGGATGGCGTTTTGCTCTGCATAGAAGAGGCAGTTAAAGTATTCCTTAGCAGAGAGAACTTGGTGGTTGAGCTCTCCCAAGATGATTTGGAATATGCATGTCCAAAACTGTTTAGCACAGCAGGCACAGACCAAGAAGGGAACGACAGCAGCCAAGGCATCCAAGCAACTGTAGGCAATCCCATACTAGAATGCAGTATTGGAAGGACACTGGCATCTGAACCTGTTCATCGTAAGCGCAAGGAGGACAGCGTACTTGAAAACAGTGTTAGTCAGATGTCTGCTCAGACTGAGTGCAAAGAAGGCGAGGAGGAAAGACTTGGGGAGAATAGGATCTTTGCAAATGAGTCGGAAAAGAAACAAAACCATAAGTGCAAAAACACAGAACGTAAAAGTGAGTCACAGTGTGATTTGGTCACATTAACGGATTTATCTGAGAATAACATGGATAAAGAAGAGGAACCAACTTTCAGTGGTGCTGGGGAAGACTCTCAGAGTATCGGATGTATTCCAAGTTCAGTCAGTCGGCTTGAAAGCGAACAATTGAAACTGATGAAAGACGGAGAGATGAGATTAAACAATACTGCCTCCAGCAGCAATGTGGCTGCACCGCACAGCATCACACAAGAAATTCAGCCTGATTCAAACAGTATCAAGCAAATGCTACCTAACTGCCAGAGTACAAGTGGACATGGACAAACTTTAAAGATCAGTCTGTCCGATCCATATGTTCATGAAAGTCTGCAGACTCAGGACCTGTCCCAGATCAATAGGACACTAATTTGCCAGCAGGTTTTAACACAGAAATGTGGAGAAAGCTCCTGTGCAACAAAACACAAAATCTCACTCTTAGAGGGCTCAGGTCTTGTCAAACCTAATCAGAAAATATGCAAGGACCATACCTCTGTCATCCCCTCAAAGATCCCCAAGTTCACATCCTGTCAAAAGTTGTCTTTATGCAAGGAGGCTGGATCTCTGGACAAGTTTAGACGAATATATGGCAAGTCTGATGAAGTGAAATCACCCTCTCTGGAGACTACTGGCAGGCATTTACCTCAGACAGACAGCTTTGTTTTGAATCCCCAGAGTTTTCCAGTTTGTCAGGAAGAGGAGCTAGAGCCTGACGTTACGGAGACAGGAGAAATGCAGAGTGACTTCCAAAGCCCACCGACCCTCTCCGCGTTCACCAAGCTGAAGCCAGTCTCAGTTCAGAATAGAGGCAGAGGAAAATCTTTGGCAGCTAAACTCTGTCATTTAAAACAAGGCAGGCCAGAGGTTACTACTACTAGGGCTACTTCACTGGACAACACCCGTCTCAGGAGCGCTAATAACAACACCCAAGACGACAACAACAATGAACCTCTCTGTGACGCTGGACCGAATCCCGAGCCGATGCCAAGTCGCAATATAAGTCCTGAGCTGGCTGAGGGGGAAGAGGCCACAGCATCGGGTGACTGGCTTCATCACTACGACACTTCAATGGGAAAGATAGTTTACGTCAACAGAGAGACCGGGCTCAGCCGATATGAGGACCCACCTATGGAGGAAACACAAGCGCGCTGCACATCAGATGTCACCAATATGGCAGTCAGCGTCATCTCTAAAACAGGTGAGTAAGCTCTAGTGGTTTGTCTGTGCTCATCAGCAGGCTGTTTGAGAAATCTAGACGGTGTTGTCATGTGGATAACGCATGTGGATCAAGTGTTAGCACTTGTGTTCATGTTTACTTCCTTGTTCCCATTCCTTGAACTGTAGGGATCGAATACAGGTGTTACCCTTTTCAGATGGATGTAGTGTTGCCCTTCCTTCCTAAATCCAAGGCAGAAAGAGTGATTAGCTCAGGGCCTGATGACAGAGGTACCTTTTCCAGACATATTAGATCAGATTGTTATGGTAGACCGTTAGGGCTTAACACACTCACAATGTACAAAGTGCATACAGTTAACTGGGCCTGTTTGTATTCATGTGTAATCTTTTCTGTCTTCATAGATGATGGTGTTGAGACCTCCAGCTCACTTTCCTCGTTGTACTCAAAATGGAATAACCCAGTGTTTGTCCGACCTCCCATGGTAAGCAAAAATTAAATTCACTTTACATTACACATACACATTTTGGTACAACATCGTAATCACACTGTGATTTAATTCTGCTACTTGGTTTATTGTTCTTGTGCATAATATCTTTATTGCAAATTTAGATTCCATTTCAGTGTATGTGCTGTTTTAATAATGTACTAAAGAGTGTAATGGGTTTTTGTGCTTCCAGGTTGGTGTGGACATATCAAGTGGGCAAGCTGACGGACTGGCTGTAAAGATCCACAACATCCTGTTTCCTTACCGCTTCTCTAAAGCCATGATTCACTCAATGAAGGCAAATGTCTCTTTTGTTTTTAAGTCTCTTTCTCTGTGAGGGCTGTGACTAAATATTCTAAATAACGTTTTAACCATTTTGCCTTCAAAGAAGTTATAAACTCAAGGACATTGCTGTGGTTTGATTACCCTACAGGTTATTCATCAAGTGGATAAGAAGTTCCTTGCATGTCTTATCAATACAGAAGACCAAGAGCCTGCAACAAACACTGAAACTGAAGGTATGGGGATGAAATTTACAGTCTCAACTTCAGTTGTTTTCCAGACACTTTGTTTATTTTATGTTTGTGTATTTTATATTGAAACCTCAGGAAATCTTTTGGTGCTCGTGGACCAACATGCTGCGCATGAGAGAGTTCGACTTGAAAATCTAGTTGCAGGTAAAAAAAAACCCAAAATGGATTGTTAAATTAATAATGCTGTTTTGGGGACACTGATATGACACCATTGTCCTAACTGTATCCGCTGTTTTATGCCACAGACTCCTATGAGGATGACCCAGATGCACCAGGGGAGAGACGTCTGTCTTCATCAACCATTTTGCCACCGTTAGAGATCAGTGTAACAGAAGAGGAGCTGAGGCTGCTTGGGTCTGTGTTTTACTAAACATGAGTATCTACAGTAGCTTGAATTATAGGGGAATGCCACTAATTTTGAAAATACATAAATGTTCATTGTATGGCTAAGGACAATTCAACAAATATCTTTCCCAAAGCTACAAACTGAAGAATCAATCTGTGATATGATTAAGCTGCACAGCCTCGAACTCTCCCTCAGCTATTTATGTATTTTTATTGTACTAAAAGTTCTGCACTAGAAAACGTAGGCTACCTCTATCTCCAGAAAATCACCACCGGTGCTCTCATAGTGACCTTTTCCATTTTTTCTGAGTCATTTTGAATGGAGATTTACAGCAGTGTGACATCACAGATCACAGGGCCAGTTGGTGGACAGGCTATAGTGGAAAGCAGTAAATGTTTATTTATACAAACTGAACTATCAAAGCCATGATAAAAGACATGATAAAAATATATTTTAATACTGTTTAGGGTCAGAAGTCTAATTATTATTCCGCAATGAATCAGCATTCACTTTGCCCTTTTGTTTACCTACATGTCACAAACCCAACATGAATCATCCTTTTATCTTCATAATGTTAGCTAAGTTGTTATGTCAATGTAGTTATCTTGCTGATAGCACCGAATCAACATTGTTCTCTGCATGCTTCAGACAGGATAGCAGTGATTCTGAGTTAACTATTTACCATACATGGTTAGCTGTTCTCCTATAACCTTTCGCATGCACACGCAATAGCATGATCACCTACACATGGAAAAATAGTTATAGTCGTATATACTGTACATTCCCCTAGGAAACACACACACACACACACACACACACACACACACAGAGGCCTGTACACCCAAGACACAACAGACCTCACAGATACACACACACAAACAGTTATTCATTATTCTCATCTGGAACATACATGTCTGCTAGCCCAGATCATACTATCCTCTCTAAAGGTATTAAACCATTATCCACCATTGCTATGTATGCAACTGCCTTGTACCCTGATTAGCATGTCATTTAAATGGTGGTCAACTTGCACCACGATGCCTCCTGACACTCTTTGTTTCTGTTCATTTGACTATGGTGCATTTATACAGCCAGGAAAGTGTTTTTCATCCCTGCCTTCAACCGACACACTGGACAGTAGAGTTTGTTTTCCAGCCTGCTAGTTCCATACCCATCACATTATTACAGTGGCCACACAACTGAACAAGGACCCAGAGCAGTGTTGTTTCCTGTGTTGCTGATAGATTGTGAACTCTTCCTCTTCCAGGTCTTGTCAGTCACATTTGCGAAGTCTGGGCCTGGAAGTGGAGTTGTCACAGGCAGGAGATCCACTGCTGCTTGTGGGGAAGGTGCCATTGTGTTTCATAGAGAAGGAGAGCAATGAGCTCAGGCGGGGGAGACCGTCTGTCATCAAGCCTATAGTTGAGGTAAAATATGTGAAACCTCAGTACTAAGACCATCCGTCACTAAGTCAGCCAAGTCAGGATTTTACAAGTCAATTCCCTCATATTTACCGTTTTCCTCTCTCTAATCACTCATCAGGAGTATCTTCGAGAGCAGATTGAGGTAAGCTTGCTGACTTTTCTACCCACTTACATCTGCTATTTGGGATGAAATTATCTCATTATTCAAAACCGGGTGATATGTATAACTTTGTATTTCTTTCTCTCAGTTACTCCGCTCAACTGGTAGAGTGAGAGGAACCCTGCCTCTCACTGTGCTGAAGGTGCTCGCCTCCCTGGCTTGCCATGGTATGGTTCAGTTTATTTCTTGTGCAGTGATTATTCAATGAAGCGCACAGTTACAGACTTGAGTCTTCATACTAGTCACTCCTATGCATTTATGTGTTCAACAGGTGCTATCAAATTCAATGACAGCCTCAGCAGAGATGAGTGCTGCAGCTTGGTAGCATCCCTGTCTTCCTGCCAGCTGCCCTTCCAGTGCGCCCATGGCCGTCCATCCATTGCCCCACTAGTAGACATCCTCCACTTGGACAAAGACCAAGAGGTACTAAGTTTGCATCAAATGCAATATTCAGCACAAGTTTCAATTCCAACAAATAGAAGATAGACTGTTCTTACATTCAATTTCTCAAGAACCAACTGTAAGAATAATTTCTCTGGTGGTGACTAAGCATTCTTTATTCCCACAGGAATTACTGAAACCCAACCTCCAAAAGCTGAGAAGAATGTATAAAGCATGGGAACTATTTGGAAATAGATAAATGTATGTGTGTATTTTAATTTATTATCTTATCGACCAAGATGGATTGTAACTTATACGATTTCACTCATTAAATGAGACAAATTGTTAAATACACTAACAAAAACAGTCCTGCACCTGATAAGGGAATCCTTTGTTTTATATTGAAGCAATTGAAAATTCATTGGAAGACTTGGAATATATACAAAATAACATCTTGTCATTTTACATCTGTAAAGTCACATACTGTGTATTGTAGCTTAGACTATTGATTAAGAGTACAAAATGGCAAGTCTGTCAGAACCTAACATTAATAATATTTCAGTTTTATTTAGTGTCTAAAAAAGAGGAACTACTGAAATAAATTAACAATGATAAAAGGCGATGGATGATCAGAAAAACAGACAAAGGCACGTCAAAGAGTGTCCATGTAAATGTTCCCGAACTCCCAGTCCACTTGGTGATCAAGTGGAATCCCTCAGGTTGTGTTTGGTAGATCGCTTCACTCGATCAACTTCTTTGCCTTGAAGAATCGTCGCAAGTAGAGGACCTGCCATGTTGCCAGTCCGATCAGGCAGCACATGGAGAAGATGCTGAAGTACAGCACTCGTGTGTTGGTGGATTCTGGATGGTAGGACAGAAAATAACAGTGTCAAAACTGTTTTTACAGATCAGTCAGCTTTAGAGACAACATACACTGTTCAGTTGCATTAAGCATATCACTCTTATTTATCCGTTTACCATTTGTGTCCCGCATCTCCTCCTCTCGCTTCTTCATGTAGGCAAAGTCATTGACGATGGACTCTGACAGGTCCTCCAGACGTCTGAGCTCCACCTCAAGGGGCTTCAGCTTCTCCACTTTTGCAATCTGACAGCAAAGAGGCCACAACGGGAAGAGCGTGACAATCACTTTTTCCACTGTGGTAGAATCACCTCCCACGCACCTTGTATCTCAAAACATGATGATATTTAGCTGATGGTGTGTGATCACTGTGAATTTAACATTGTTGCTCTTGTGTTTCATACATATCGTCATGCATTTATTTATCGGTAACACCTTCAAAAAGGCTCTTCATTTTGATTTTCAGATTAATTAGACCAGAGATACATCAATCATCTTCTAAAGAACATTGTTTATAGCACTCCTCACCTCTTCATAGTTCTTTGCTTCCACACCATGCTTCATATCCAGATTGATCAGTTGGTCTGGGACCCTCCCAGTGCCTGGTAACAAGTATTCATGACATATTATGGTGTGTGACACAAAGTTATTAGACTTACACCATCTGTCACTTTGCCTCAATCACTCCCTATCCTGCATCTTTGGTCTCCACACTTAACAACTAATAGATATCTGGAATAAACCCGTACCATTTGTGCATGAAACTATTAGTGCCATTTGAGTTGTAATACTCATTCTGACAACATTACAAGTTCACTGTGAAAAGATGTGATACAAAACTCACCTAGGGGAGATTTACTTTCGAAGCAAACCTCAAACATGTCATAATCCTCTGTTGTGAAGGCAAACTTCCCCTTTGAGGCATCATCCTTGGTGTACAGCGTGTGGCCAGAGGAATCTGTGATCTGGGAAAGGAGTCAACAGTAAGGTATTAATAACAGTATCAATCATCAGTCAGTGGTTCACAAAGTGGGGTTCAGGGCCCAATGGGGGTGCTTGAAAGGGTCCTAGGGGGTCCTCTGCAACATTAAAGATTCATTTCACCAGTTTATTTCATTCACTAAAAGTTAACACAATGGGAGAATTTATAAGGATGACTAGTGATCATAGGTGTCACTCTCTTCGCTGTATTATAAAATAGCCACATATGGGATGCTAACACGTTTCTTTTTGGGGGGTTCTTGACATTAAAAAAGACTGGAAACTGATGAGTTAACTTAAGAAACCAATTAGACACCTGCCTAGTCTAAACAAGTGTGCCATATGTTAACAGCTGTGTCGGTGTGTCGGCAGGGCGACGTGTTACCTTCAGATTGGTTTTTGTATTAGGCTGCTCGCTAACTTCGTACTGTCCCGTGACCAGCACATCTTTGTGGATTTCCTCCCGTAGACATTTTCGAAAGTTGACCGGCAGGTAGAAGGTGACGGAGAACACCAGGTCGAACAGAAGAGGGACGAGCAGCAATACGCGAAGTCTAGACATGCTATCAATCGCTGTGTGATGGTGCGACCACAGACGCTTCTTCTTCTGCCAGTGTCCCCCAGCCGTACTTCCGGGTTACGCCACTCGAGGTGCTCCGCCCACATCACCGCCTCCAAGTGAACATTTTTAAATAATTTCATTATGGCTCTCTTGCTAACGGCCGTCGATCCCAATCTGCAGGAAAAAAGGCAGTCCCGAAGTGTTCAGCTACCCGGGAGTTGGCTGGCATCCAGAAGTCAAATAGAAATGTGTTTGAGAAAAAGAAACACGGAATAAGAGAAACAAACCCGCTCTGTTGGGACATTTTAGAGTCAGACAGCTCCTTATTATTTGTAACTGACGGACTGTAACGGACATATTTCCGAGATAATCGTGCAAAATGTGACGCGACCCTGCTGTATTAATTAAATTAGCTTTATTTACGTTATTAAATGACATAAACAATAGGCCTATTGTTTTGCTGTTTGTGTACTCTAACTCACATCGATCGGTAATTTCTCACGGCTGATTAAATTACACTTTGTTTTTCATCGCACCAGATAGTGTATTGGTAAACAGGTTTACTTGCACCACATTGCATTTCGATGTGAAGCAGATTATTTGTGAATGGGAGTCTGTCTGGCCCTCATGTGGTGGCAAAGTTTTGAGCAAATCTAAGAAAAAATGGCTAATATGTTTGGCTCACACCTCAGTCACACAAAATATATATATGTATACTGTAAGACAAATGTCAAAATTTGCTTGCACCCCAAGATGTAGGCCTGTATGGTTGTCAGTATGACACCCCCCCCCCCCCCCCCTCCGCGGATGGTACAGTCTTGGTTCATTCATAAAATTCTAGCGGAGTATAAAAGGAGGGGCTTGCATTCTAGTCATCCAGTTACCAGGTATATACCTGGAGGAAGACCCGAGCACTTCTGCTCAACGTTAGGCGACACTTATATTTGTCATTGAGCTGGACTTGTTTCCCCCCCCCCCTCCCGTGATGTATTTGAACAACCTGACGCCGGACATGGATTCAGTGTCTGCTACCTGCCGGACAGAGTCTCCTGTCGGGACACACTGCCAGAAGACGCAAGAGGAGGCGAGCTCTCCAGCTTCCTCCTCAGAGAGCAATGCAAAGGTATGAAAGGCTTTTTTGGTGATTATATTCAATGTGCAATCTGGGGTATGCAGGGTGTCTAATTCACAAGTAGCTGAAATGGCCTATTTCTGTCTTCAGTAGCTTGAACACCCTAATGTTTTTTTGTTTTTGTTTTTTATCTTGGGGGTGGGGGTGGTGGAGGGAGGGGGGGGGGGGGTCGACCTGATAAATAACATTTTAATTAACGGGTGGGATAAATGTTTTATTCTTTGACAGCTTTGATGGATGGCTGGCTCGGGGACAAACGCGGGGGGGAAATGTGAGGAAAACATCACAGTAGGCTCGTGTTGTTATGATTCCGACGTCCTGGGACCAAATGTGAGCGTGTCGATGCAGCGGTTCATTGAGAAAAATAAATCCATTCAGGAGACTCCACAGCATCTCTGCGTCAGTGTTGACGTCAGAAACAATGATAAAGTCAAATATTGATCTAGAGAAGGCTATTTTTGGGATGGGTATATTTCACGAAAATATAACACACATAGGCTACCCCCCCCCCCCCCCACCCCCCACTAAGGAGTTATGATTTATAGGTTGTTTGTCTTTGCGATGAGATCTGTTTGAAACCACTTATTGCATAGAAATACAATCATGAAGAAATGACCAGTAGTGTAGTTCTGATTGTCGTTTATTTATTTTTATTTTTTCAGGAGCTCTGCCAAGACATGGATGTACAAGCTGCTCCATTTGTTCCAACAGTCACTGCAATTTCCTCTACCCCAGATTTCCAGTGGATGGTCCAGCCTACGATCATTACATCTGTCTCCCCGTCTCTGGGTAGCAAGCAAGCCAATGAACCGCAGAGCTCTCACCAGGCAACACCCAAAGCGGGCGGGAATAAGGGAAAAAATGCTGCCAGGAAGGGGAAAACAGAGCAGGTAGGTTAGCTCAGATGGAGTCTTTACCTGCTATTGGACAGAAAAGGTTACAGTGCATATTTACATATGCCAATCTGAATTCCTTGTGCAGCAGCAGTATTGTGCATGCTCCTCTAGAGCTGTGCGCTGGCTGTGTGCCTTCCTTAGGCAGTCAATTTATATTCAGGTCACAGCAAGTCTGCAACAATGGTCTATTTTTAGACGCATTGCAGAGAAACATGCTTTTGCCACTCTTCAGAGGGTGAATTGGCAACGGATGTAGCGGATTAGGAGATGAAATAGCTAGATTCTTCAAGGTAATAACTGAATAATTTTTTTTTAAACATCCCAGCTCTCTCCAGAGGAGGAAGAGAAGAAGAGGATCAGGAGAGAGAGGAATAAAATGGCTGCAGCAAAGTGTCGCAACAGGCGGAGGGAACTCACTGACACACTGCAAGCTGTAAGTAAACAATGAAGCATTTATGCAGCTGTCATGTACATCTACTACTGTATGTTTCCCATGTGGATGATGTTGGATATTGATCTGTTTGAAGGAGACAGACAAGCTGGAGGAGGAAAAGGCAGCCTTGCAGACTGAAATAGCCAACCTTCTTAAAGAGAAAGAGAGGCTTGAATTTATCCTTGCTACGCATAAACCAGTGTGCCAAACGTCAGAGGAGCTGGAGTCTATCTTCCAGGAGCCCGCTGGCTCCCCGGAGCTTCCGCCCAGTCCAGATGAGGACAAGCTCCCAGAAGATGGCACCCAGGAAGCCCCTTCGCTGCAGGACATGGACATCTCCAGCGACCCGTCCACAGCTATTTCTGGGAACTCAAACATCTTGCTGTGTGCCAGCGCCGAAATCAACATCTGCGACCTTGAGCCCTCTTTGGACATTAAGGAGGGGCTACTAGACAATATGATGCCCAGTTTGGACGAGAAAATCCCCATGGAGACGGCCCGGTCCGTCCCAGACATAGATCTGAGCAGTTCCCTCGGGGTGTCGGACTGGGAGACCCTGTACAAGTCGGTCTCCGGCGACCTGGAGCCTCTCAGCACCCCTGTGGTGACCTCCACCCCCACCTGCAGCAGCTACCTGTCTGTCTTCACATTTGCGTGTCCTGAGCTGGACTCTCTCACAGAAGGACTGGACAGCCATAAAGGTGGAGGGGGCAAGGCTGAATCTGTTGATATCCTCAACTCCCCGACTCTCCTAGCCTTATAATGTACAGAGGGAAGCTGTTGGTCTGATTTTTTTCTTCTTTTCTTTTTTTTTTAGCAGGTTCCTGACTTTGAAATGATATGAACAACATATGCCACAGTATGCTGTAACACTTCAAGGAATACATTCATGAAATGTCTTGTGTGTGACTAAGCAAAAGTATAAACAGATACATCCAGACACATAGCCTACAGAATGATGTAGCTAAAAGCATGGCTTTTAATTTTACAGAAGGGACTGGAGCAAGTTCTGGTTTTAAAACGCATGCTGAGAAAATTTCAAATAATTTTCAGAGCTCATATACTGTATATTTGATCTGTCACTAGATCTAAGATGTTATTGTGGAATTTAGTGTTTCAGTATGGTTTTGTGTTTTGATGTCAATAGTGTATTGATTGCTGTGAATGTTGTATTTAAGTATTCATCCATGTTAAGTACTTGCATACCTCGACGTCATCAACTGTGGTTTGACCTCATTGTTAAAATGTTTAGAGTTTTCCATGAAAACATCCAGTGCTATATCTATCAAGATGTAATGTATGATTTATTTTTTTACCTTTCAGATTTTGACTTATTTGTTAAATTTAAAAACAAGTAAATGAGCATTGATTGCTTATTTATGCTGCTGAATAATCACAATAAATCTTCATTCAGAGTGATGTTTGATGCTAGTGTTTGCAGTCTATGTCTATGAAAGATTTTACACACTATAAAGAGTATAAACCTTTAAAATCAGCAGTTGGTGGCCAATGTTGTTTGAAATTGTGACTGTTTATATGTGTGTGTGTGTGTGTTTGGTGGGGGGTCCTGTTTTCCCCATAAATTCCCCCCATAAATTATAATTATAATGTTTATGATATTCCTATAAAGGGACTTATATTGTGCATGCTTTATGGGATTTTTTAACCTCCTACTGTAACATTCCTATAATATTTCTTCAGGATATCATATGTAGCCTAGATAATCATTTTGCTGTCATATTTTTTATAGTAGGCTATCCTTCTAAAATGTGTTGCAGGATCTATTTCTGTGCAGGCCGACATCTAAGCCATCCTCTCGGCGCAGTGTGCAGCCTCTATGCCTCAGTCCGGTTTCTTTTTTGTTTCTATGGGAGGAGCGGTGCGACTTCCCCACTTCTGCCCCCACTTTATGTACTTTTTTACATCCCTGCTTACGTTTGGCTGGCATAGCCTAATTTCCGCATTCCCAAATCCTCCCAGATTGGGATCACATTTAAAAACGGGCTGATGCAACGATTTCCACTTTTTAAAATCTACTCTCGACCTTCGGCTGACCAGAAGAGAGGACATTTGTTGCACCTGGGATCAAAGTCAGGTCCGTACAAAACTTCATAAGTCGAGATGTGGAGAAAATAGAGTTTCTGTTGGCGCGCCGCGCATAGATCATAACGAGCGTGGTGCGCGAGCAGGCTGCGAGCGGGTTGTGATGTTTTGGGCATACTGCATTTCACTGCATTCTTCGGTTTTTACGTGTTTTTTGGTGTTCAAAGTAGACCTGGCATCTCCTTGACCATGCTGTAGAAACACCATCGTTGTCTTTTGTTTGCATGCTCTTACATGTGCAATCACGTCGTGCACAATTCAGTACAGAATGTTCTTATTTTTTATACTTGTCATTTCCCATATGGTGTTGCGCATTGTTTCTAAAAAACACCGTCAATCTACGGACGGTGGAAATCCGCCTAAACGAAAGGCTGTAGCACATATCTGACTGCAGCTCTCTCATGGAAAGGCAAAGTTACGTAAGATAAATGCCGCACTGAAGAAAAACTTCCGCTTTGAAATTGACCCATGACTTCAGTGTATTGCGTTACAACGGGCCTCTTATTGTAACTTTACACCCATGCTACAGCAAAACGTACTTGAAATAGACAAAAGCTATAAACGGGTCATATTCCCAAACAACTGGAAATGCACAGTCCATAGAAAATTAGGTTTGCCTGCTTCTCCTGCAGCTAGAAGAAGCCCAAACTGTGCAGAGGTCACTTCACTTTTTTGCATTAACTGCAAATGCATATTGATAGGGAGGCCCCGATATAAAAGTGTCCAGAGTTCAAATAAATAATTGTTATGCAAACCTGTCAGCCAGTCTGTGAGGCCAAAGTGGAGTCTGGGACTTCCTGGGTATTCCCTCTCTCCCCCAGAAGTTAGCGTTAAGACAGAATGTATAATGCCTGTTTTGATCAGACCGACAGTATAGACCAGTATATAATTATATACCAAATCATCCAGCAACAAAAATCTTCTCAGATGGAGTTGCTTAGGACAAAATCTTATCACATGAGGGTCCATGGGCTGATACTTATCTATTTGGAGGTTCTTGTTATGAAACAGTTTGGGAACCCCTGTGTTAAACTAGTCTTGTCTTTACTACTTTACTGCTACTTTATTACTTAAAAATTCAAACCAAATTTGTGTGTTAGAAATGCTAAATGACAGGTTTCTATTTCACTTGTGAATTTTACACTATTGGCCAATGTTGAGGCTTCTGTACAAAAGGCACCACGGCTTGCGGTCATCATGTGCCAGCAACATGGCCTGCAGAGTTCCACTTAGTGTTTTTGACCTTTACTTTGGGGAAGTGCAAAAGATGAAACTTATTAACATGTGAGATACTAATGTAGTCTGCAAATTCATTTTCTCAGCATAACTGTTTAATGGATGCATAAGTGCCCCAAGACCTATAAAACTCTCTTAAACTTCTCCTAGGATATTGTCTTAAAGTTCATTTTTACAGAAAATAAACCCAGCCAGGTGCTTATGTTTATTGTATGCAGTGATATTTGCAGGATATTGCCTATTCATTCTTGTAGTGTGGGTTTTTGAGAGCAGATGACCTCAGACGGGAGTCTTGTCTGCAGCTTGGAGATCTGCTGAGCGGTTGTAGTAATTTCCTGTTGTCCTTGGCCACCTCTGTTCACACACCTTTCTCATGTGTCTGGACTTAGCTGGGTATATTTGGATCTTGACATTCAGTATTTTACAAATAAGGTATTTGCCAATAGAATTAGATAGGCATGCAGAACCTGTTGAGCTCAAAATCTGTTCAACAAAACATTCTAACCGAACAATGTCATCTCTAATGTTTATCTCTGTCATTTGGCTACACCAAAGAAAAGGGGTTATTACATTTGGGATCGGGCTCGGCCACATTATGCTCTATTTTGGCAGCCGCATTCCACTCCCCTGACATGAAGGCTCATATGCAGGAAAACAGGCAACGGGTATTTCTTGGCAATGACCGGCTCTAGCTCTCCTTGGAATAAAGGGGAATTTGTCTTGAGTCTGCTTTTGTACAGTGCTGTTTGTCTCTCTTTTGGCCTCTTTGGGGATTGAAAGGGTAAATCCTTGCCAAGGGCTCGGTAAATGGGGGTATATCCATTCCAGAAAAAGAAGCAAAATGATAAAATAGCCTAATGGGAGACAGCCTCTGTCTCCTGCTCCTACAACAAGCCAGCAATTCATTGGAGTATGGCGTGTCTGACTGCCAGGGAGACTTGGTGCACCTTGGGAAATGCCTACTTGAAGCCCTTCAGCTGACTGAAGTTGAAGTAGAGCACCTGTGTATCTATTAGTCTCTAGTTGTTGTATCCAAACTACCTGCTAAAGTATGGCTCATGTTTGTTGAGTGTAACAATCAGAGCAGACAGAGCTTCACTTCTATTTTTCATCTGTCTGGTTTAGGGGCTTTCTGAATTTGTCTCTCAATTTCTCCCCCTGCCTCCTAGCTGTGGTCACGACCGAGCCTGACGCGATGCCAGGACAAATCCCAGATCCCTCTGTGACAGCAGGCTCCCTGCCCAGCCTGGGCCCGCTGGCCGGGATCTCTGCCACCACGCTGACCGACCAGCTCAAGTTTGGCGACCTGCGGGAGCTGGGGACGATGCTCTCACCTCTGCACTTCTTGGACAACCTGGGCAAGAGGCCACTAGCCATCAAAACTGAGGTACGGGACCTGGAGTGATTCCTTTTAGCAGATGTGATGATGGTAACTAATGCTTTCAAGATTCATTCTCACTAACTCAGGTCAATATAAACACTACATTCTGATTTTTACTCAGCTTACATGTTCTTTCCTGATCATTATTTTACAAATTGACTTTGTAACATTTGTTTATTCCATTTGTGTATATGGAATGGTAATGGCATGGTAAATACAATATTTCAGATTTACCATACATACTCTAGGGTAACTGTATGTAAATTGGCCGAATATGATAACAAAAAGAGATTGAGCTCGCTTAAAGTGAAGGTGCCTTTGTTGTTACAGTTTAGTATCTTATCTTAACCAACAAGTCCACCTAGTGGACATACAGGGAATTGTGACTGTAGTCAAATATGTATACAGTAGATCCATCACACCTTAGCAACTGGTCAAATGTTTTGTCCTGAACTGTTATTTAGAGAGATGAGGAGGAAGAGAGGAGGAAACGAAGGCGAGAGAAAAACAAAGTGGCTGCAGCACGATGTCGAAACAAAAAAAAAGAGAGGACAGATTATCTGCAAAAGGTGAGACTTCACTTATTTCACTTTCCCACATATTTACCATGCATTCCATAATTGGAAAAAGAAAATCCCTGCTTAATCTCACTCCTTTTCCCCTTTCTCCCTTAATTACTTCCCTTTTTCCTCCTCCCTCTCTCAGGAATCAGAGCGACTAGAGATGATGAACTCCGACCTCAAAGCCCAGATTGAGGAGCTGAAGCACGAACGTCAGCAGCTGATCCTCATGCTGAACCGCCATCGCCCCACATGTATTGTCAGGACAGATAGTGTCAAAACCCCGGAGAGCGAGGTGAACCCCCTGCTGGAGCAGCTGGAGGCCAAGTGAAGGTGTGATGGGTTACTGCAGGTTCGTTTACAGTCAAGGAGAAGCAGCACTTAGCTCTGGGCCTCGGCCCTGGAGGAGAACCAGCTGAGCACTCCTGCCTTAAGCCGCAGAGCGTTAAACCACAAAGTGGATCCAATGTGATTGGACACTGTATTGGCAGTTGAAATTTAATATTTTTTTCTCTCTTTTGCTGTTCAATTTAGTTGTCATTCAGGACCACAGAACTCCAGCCACTGTCAATATACAGTAGATTAGGTCAAGTTAAAGAAAAAATCCACCCTGAAACATTTTAACACGGTTAAAAAAAACAATATTGGCATTTCTGGGCCCATGTTGCTGTTTGGTGCCGTATTTTTCTTATTCCTGCTCATAACTGGCCAAGCATGGACGATCACAATCAAAAAGCAAGAGCTTCTGTCTAGACTCACTGTTTTGCACCGACGTTCAAAAATCATACTGGAAGAAATCCATCGTAGAAGAAGAGATACCAGTTTCTCCACTGACAGTAGCCTCAATAGACCACAATGCATTGCAGCCACAAGACCACAGAACTTGAATGGAAATATTATTCAAGTTCTGTGGACAAGACATTTTGTTTTGAGTAAGGGGCAAGGCAGATCATAGACAGGTACACAAACTAGTTGGCCCCTATTCTGGGTAACAGAGGAAAATACTAACTGAAGTAGAAGAGCTCAGCTGAGGGAAAGTGGGTAGGCCGACACCAAAAAATGAAATGCTTCATCACAAAATAACTCCTGGAACGCACCGAGCATCACAGACTGATGACAACCAACAGTCAGGGTGGATTATTTCCTTACTTTGCAAACACGGTCAATAGAAAAAAGTAATTTCCCAATTTTTCAAAACCAATTTCTCAGGCCCATAGGCACAGTCAGAACTTGTATTAAATATCATCATGATTATCTGGTTATTTTATCTCTTGTATTACATATTTGGTGGTACAGCGGTTGATCCGTTTTCTATGTTTTTTCCTGTTTTGGCGCAGGCGTCAGTATGCACATATATATATGGACTGTTTACATTGTAGTTGTTTCATTTCTGTTACTACATTGTTACTTCCAGTTACGTTTATGTTTTTTTTATACTTTTGTATATGATGTCATATAAGCATATAAGCTATCACAAAATCACATTTTGTATTTCTGCAAGAAATAAATGTGTAGTTTCTTTTCTACTTGAATTCATTTTAGTCTTGCAAAAATGAAACCATGTCAGTTATGTAATGCATCAGAAATCTTTCATGGAGTTGATGTCTGAATAATATTGCCATCTGGTGGCCCAATAGCACCACAGGCTGACTGATCTTGTTTACATGATGTCCTGGTTCCCAGTGGTGGTTCTCCACATTTGCTATATTCTGATGTATTTTCTTTGCTATAATCCACCATTCTTTGCTTCTACAACATTCCTATTTCCCACAAGATTACATTTTCATATGTTAGGGTCCAGGGATGACCAGTCCTTCAGAGGATACTGCGTTCCCAAAAAAAGGAGGACAGGTTTAATTTCACCGTTAAAAAAAAAAACTCCCTACAAGTTATCACAGTGAGAGATAGTTTAAATTTGACTCATAAGTCTCATAAGTAAGTATCAGAATGATAGTTTTGTTCACAGGTTTCACTTCCCCCACTCTACCTACAGGCTATAGAGTCATACATCTAAGAACAAAAATCTTTTCAGATGGGCTTTTCAGATTCCTTTAGGCAAAACATTACGAAATGGGGTCTAGGTCTACGACATTTACCTTTTTGCTGTGTTGAGATTTTAAATTAATCCACATTTTATCTAGGCTACGTTTCTTATGTATCAAAAAAAATGATAGGAATTTATGTTAACCCCATGTTATGTGCGGCGGGGGTAAAAGTGAGATTAGCTGTGTTCAAGGCAGTCATTGTTACAAGGAGGTAGGCTATTTAACAAGCAGATTAACGTGGCGATGACTGACATAAAACCAAACAAAACCTTTTGCGCATGGCAGAGAACTATCATCCTATCATAAATTAGGATGCACTTTTCACAGCAAAACTATAAGTCTAGGGATGTTATGGTAATGCCATAGGAGATCAAAAAAATATTAGAGTAATTTTTATGAAGGTGTTTGGAAACGGTACAGTGGTAGATCCTGTTGGTTTATTGTTGACTGACTGATACGTGGTTATCACTGGTGATAGCTCATTGCTTTAGGCTACCAGTTAACACTCTGTGTCTGTCTGCCTTTCTTATCACTGGTCCAACTTCCAGCTGGGTGGAGTAAGAGTTGGGACACCGCGCAGTGTCTGTAGCCTAATAAATGAGACTTCTCAGACAGCTCAAGTATCGAATGAACTTCTGGGGAGCGGGTCGGTCAGAAATGAGGTCGACATTTGAGAAGATTGAGTCTGTTGCCGTGGTTATCGTGGCAATGTTGTTTTAAGAGCAAAGGAAATCGATATCCTTGTTTTATGAGTTTTGAAGAAAGTGTCAGCGAGGGTTCACACAGAGAGCGTCAAGTGCTCGACTGGGAAGGTAAATAAACGAAACTGATACTTGTTTTTGTTAGCGGGAAGTTCTGTCATTTTTATTTGTAGGCTATAGTCGGCACATTTGGCCTGAAAGTGGCCTTTATCTGGTTTTTAATAGATAACTTAAGCACTGCGCGTGGTGGAAGACTACATCAAGTGATCATCTTAATTGAAACTGGTGAAAATGGGAGATAAGGCGGACTTTGACGACAGGGACATAAAGGATGCGAAGGAGAATGGTTTGGATTTGGGAGTACAATCTCCAGATGTCACGGACCAAATTGAATGTACCAGCATCCCAAACACGGACAGCGGCTCTCCGGCCACCACGCGCTTATACAGGAGGCGCTGGGTGATAGTCTTTCTGTTCAGCTCTTACTCGCTGTGCAACGCTTTCCAGTGGATCCAGTACGGGATCATCAACAACATCTTTATGAAATTCTACAATGTGGACTCCTTCGACATAGACTGGCTGTCTATGGTCTACATGCTGACCTACATCCCCTTCATTTTCCCAGTCACCTGGCTCCTGGATAAGAAGGGGCTGCGGGTTATAGCACTTGTGGCCACCGCTATCAATTGCATCGGGACATGGATCAAGGTGGCCAGCGTCAGACCCAGCCTGTTCTGGGTGACCATGCTGGGACAGTTTGCGTGTTCCCTCGCCCAGGTCTTCATCCTCGGGATGCCCTCCCGCCTGGCGTCGGTCTGGTTCGGCTCGGATGAAGTCTCCACCGCCTGCTCCATTGGAGTTTTTGGGAATCAGGTGAGTTGTTCACTGATCCCATAATGAAAAACCACTATAATATTCTGTTTGATAAGATTTTGTCTGAAGGAACCCCATTCAAAAAAACATAAATTAGGCTATACAATTTCAGAATTGCCTGCTAGGTGAATGAAACCCGAGAAACCTACAACCACAACAGTCATTCTTATACTTTGTGTCATTGTGCTGACCTCTAGTGAATGAAAACCATTGTGAAATCAAACTACTCCTATTGCTGGGGACCGCCTGGAACCCTTTGAAGGGCCCATAGAGGTCCCCGGACTCCACTTTGGGAAGCACTGCTTTAGGATTTTCATTAGCCTGATACCCAAACCAGCAGAATAACCAGTGGTGGAAATTATAGACTCACAGGCTTGCACCGGGAATTACGCAAGATTGAGATTAAATATTAGAGTGGGGAAATTCAATGTATCGATGGGCTACTGGAGTATTAGGCCACTGTAATGATTACATAAGATAAACAAAATCAGCACACAAACCTGGTTCTTTGGCTCGTAATCACAGGGGAGCCGTTTTTGGTGCTACATGGCACCCATAAAGGCTATCTTAAAGGTTCTTAATAGCACCCTTTTCAAATGGTTCTAAATTGAACTGTAGATGTGCACCAAATGGTGGCTCAACTGTATGGCCTTCATTGCTATGCTTACTAAGAATGACACCACTTTTTACAGGCTTATTTTTTCCTTCAAACTTAAAGCTGATCGTTGAGTAAATACTGCAATTCAAACATGTCAATAAAATTTCCCTTATGACAATATTCAAGTCAAAGAATACTCGTTCCCTCCAATACCGAGGAGGACTAAAAAACTAAAAAAAATGAAAATCTCACTGCACAAATCAACTCAGAGGCCGCTGATTCTCAATGGGACGTTTATTGTGAAACAGATTTCACCACAATAAGAGCACTGCCTCCATCCTTTCACACGGGTCTGGCACCAGTGAAACCAGAGGCAGGCAGACAGAGGGAGAGAGGATGCAAGACGGCAGGTGAAATAGTTCTGAACTTCTTGTCCAGATGCCAGGCTTTAGTTGTTAAATATCGATGATCTTCACCACCTCCACTACATGTAGGCTACTGAAATGATAGAACAAAATCTAGGAAGAGCATGTTCTGTGTTTTCTCAATGCAGGACAGAGACAGACTCCTCCTCACCCCTAATGAAACCAGAGCTGAGAGGCAGAGAGAGTGATAGTGTGATCTATTCTCCAAATCATTTCCCTTGTCTCTAGCCTTCTGTAGCCTACCCCACTCTAATATTTCATCTTGCGCAATTCCCGGTGCAAGCCTGTGAGTCTGTGTTCACTCTGATAACCGTAATCATATCTGACTTCTTCTTGTCTGTGTAGGCCTATCACCTTTCAATGTGCTGGTGCGCGTGCCTCATGAGCTCCATTGGAAGTGTGGGAAACAGGTACATGTCTGTTTACCCATCCGGCTGAAAATTTGCACAAGCTTGTTTTTCCATCAGTGTTCATGTAGGCTACTGTATGTGTTGATGAGAGGGGCAGTGATGCGTGACAGACAACAGGGGCGTGAAGTGAGCGTGAAAGACTTCGTGGAAGGAAGCTGTATACTTAACCCAGTGTCCACAAGATGCCGGATCCTCAAGCGCATCCGGCAAAAATAGACCAGACGCGAAAAAAGAACGGAGTGGCAGAAATATATATATATAATATATAATATTATATATATATATATATATATATATATATATATATATATATATAATATATAATCTCCTGTAGACTATTCACATTGCGATTTGCAGTGTAGTCTCATGGTTGCTCTAGTTCGTTTTCATAAGAGCACATTGAGTAACATTTTAAGATAAGTTATAATGGTTTTTTTTTTATTTTACCGTCTACATCGAGGACTCCTAAAACTTTGGACCTATTCATCATCCGAGGGGAAATTACGTGCCTGTCCAATTCCACCATCTTCTGCTGCAACAGTGTATTCATTCATTGTAGTGTATTACAGTAATGTGTATTTAATTTTTGCTGTGTTTTTTTTCTTTTAAGGATTTCTTCTCAGATAATTGGGCTGTAGCGATTTGTATTTGCGTCGCAAGGGCGCACATCTCGGCTCTTTCTATAACAGGAAGCGTGAGATGATGCAAGTCACTTTATAGGCGAAAAACTGAAAATATTTCACATTCAGTGCGACCATATCAACTCGAGATGGTTTTATGATAGGCCTGTCTCCTGTGGTTAAGCTTTTTATTGCGCTATCTTCATGGAAGTAAGGCGAATGCTCTGCCAAAGTATTGACAAACAGGCAATCTTGGTTACTCAACTAGACTCTATACTAAAATTAACACGTGATATTGGATTGATTTCACAAAGGTGCACAAAGGTAAATGTTTTTATTGGAAACAAGCATGAATACAACATTTGGGAATGTGGTTTCAGTATGATGAGAATGGTGTTGCCCCCCCCTTCACTCCTTCCACTCATGCCTGATATTTGTTTAATTGAAGCAGAGGTGGTGTAGATGGAGACGGGACAGCAGGGGCAGTGCAGCACAGGAATAGCATTGGAAATTTCCAGTCTGCTCAAGCTGGTAGGAAGAAACACAGAACACACACAGAACAAAAACAAAACTTGTTGTTTACTAGGCCTATATTTGCTTGGTAATTCATTATGAACCTACAGCATCCCCATATATATTTTCAGAAGTCATATTTTCAGTCAGTATATCTGACGAAAAAGAGCTATAGTAATGCTAAAAGAGCTTTTGAAGAATACCATACCAATAATCACAGCAAAACTATAAACTATATAGAATATTCAATAAGAGTATTATAATGTTATCATAGGAGGTAAATGCCAGAAAGGTCACTATAGTACTCTGTTGAGAACCACAGACACCCCGCTGCTGCTGGACCGCAGCAGCGGGGCCAGCCATACAAACGCGAATGTCTGTCACTGACTGAATGACTGACTGACTGAGTGAGTGACTGAGTGATCAAGTTACACCATTGGTCGGCCGTGGCACGTGGCACATCATAGAGCCAGAAATTTAAGTTTCGTTTTCCCCGCCATCTTTCTCCGCTGAGATCGGGAGCCCATTTCTCCCACACAGTAAGCAGGCTGGCCAATATCATGCATGTAAGCTGAAGCTAAAGTAGAATCTATACAATTATATCATATCACCGTTTATTTCGATGCATATGCGCGAGCTCAGTCCACCTGAAATCCTCTGTTCTGTCGGCGGAGAGAGAGACACAAACAAGCATGGAGGTTTCATCACGCCGAGGGCTTATTGCCGACCTTCCCGAAGTTTCCCGGGGCCACGGTTCCAGCCAGTGCCGATAGCTGGGCGCCGATTTGTTCCCAGTGATCCAGCCAAGATTTTGGCGGGGGTCCCGACGACGATGCGCCCCCGGTGTCCGGCGAACGACGTTTTCGGCACCGATGGGTTCTAGAATGCCTGCCGCTTGGATCGGGAGGCTCGATGCGGGCCGTGAGCGCGGTGGAGACAACAGCAGCAGAGAGAGGAGACGGGACGCGCTGGAACGGAGATCAGTATGGATGTATGGACTATTATTCTGTATTAGCAGTCTACAGCGGAGTTAGTTACACCATTGGTCGGCCGTGACACGTGGCACACCCATACACGGTCCAGCCATATACTAGGTTTTGACCTAGTCTTGTTTTCATAGGGGATAGTAGCCTAATATCTGTTAAATAATCCTACTGACCTTTTCGCCCCCTGACACCCCACCTCTTTTCCAACCCGTTGACAGTCTGTCTGCCATGTCAGTACGTCATCATGTCAGTACGTCATCACATCAGTACCTCATCATGTCACTACCTCATCATGTCACTACCTCCTAATGTCAGAACCTCCTCATGTCAGTACCTCATCATGTCAGTACCTCATCATGTCAGAACCTCCTCATGTCAGTACCTCATCATGTCAGTACCTCATCATGTCAGTACCTCCTCATGTCAGAACCTCCTCATGTCAGTACCTCATCATGTCACTACCTCATCATGTCAGTACCTCCTCATGTCAGAACCTCTTCATGTCAGTACCTCATCATGTCACTACCTCATCATGTCAGAACCTCCTCATGTCAGTACCTCATCATGTCAGTACCTCCTCATGTCAGAACCTCCTCATGTCAGTACCTCATCATGTCACTACCTCATCATGTCAGTACCTCATCATGTCAGTACCTCCTCATGTCAGAACCTCTTCATGTCAGTACCTCATCATGTCAGTACCTCCTCATGTCACTAATGTACCTCATCATGTCACTACCTCATCATGTCACTACCTCCCCATGTCAGTACCTCCCCATGTCAGAAGCTCCTCATATCACTACCTCATCACGTCAGTACCTCATCATGTCACTACCTCATCATGTCACTATCTCCCCATGTCACTACCTCATCATGTCATGTTGCATCAATCACTCTGTCCTGCATGTGTTATCTTTATTAACACGGACAATGGTCAGAGGCCCTAAGCTGCTCTTTAAGTATGAAGGTATCGGTGTAGGACACCAGTGTGAGAATATTTTCTATTCCCACATGCACGTTCTCATGTGTTACAGTAATGCCTTTATATTTAAGGCCCTGAATGTCTAAAACAATTCAGGCCTGAAATTTACTGTGTTCAGTTTTTGCAGCAATCCCCAAAATTTAAAGTGACATCTGCAACAAAAGGCATTTGGGTTTTTGGAACAACCACTATCATCTCAGTTTTGTTGGCATTTAGTTGCAAGAAGTATTGAAGCCTTTATTGGATGTAAAGGCTTTGCCACCCCTGGCAAAAAAAAGAGCAGCTTTAGAGTTTGGGGTAACACATTACATTATGGTTCACTGATAAATGCTTAACTAACTTGTGATTGAGAATTAACTAACCATGTGTTAACATATTAGTTAGGTATTGAGTATGCTTCAGGTACGGTGAACTAATATTCCAATTATGCCCTAATATCCTATATTTTATATAGGATATTAGGGTGTGTGTGTGTGTGGTGTGTATATGCTTATCAGTTTTACTTCACTGAATCAGAGCGCTCTCTTGTCTTAAAATACCCCAGTGTCTTCTTTGCTATCTTACATTAGAGAAATGGCTACAAAATATGAATTTCTACTTCAAGATTTCTACCGTGTCCTAAATTATATTTTTTATTATTATATATATTTATATTAGCTTCAACTGGAATAGTGTGCTGAGTTATGTGCTGCTCTTTGTATGATTACCACTCTTGGTGTTCCTGTATTTGTGTAGAAACCCTGCTGGAAAGAGAGTGCAGTGTTTTTGTTTAGGTTTGTCTGGCGTTCCTTAGCACCTTCAAGGTGTGAATCTCACTGCTAACAGAGCTTTGGTCTTTGACACACTAATGCTCTTGAACAACATATTGATTACTATTTCTTCTCAGACAGATTTTCCAAAAAATATTTAGGCCTACAAACATCATGGCATCACCCAAATAAAGAACATTTTGCAAAAAACAAGTGAGAAATTATTATATTGGTGAATGACGCCACCTGAGCAGAACATTTTCAGCTAGTGTTGTTGGAGGGAACTGGACACAGTTGTATGTGGTATTTAGGATTATATTCTCTTTACTTGGATATCAAGGGTCCTGACATTGTGTTTTCAGTGTTTCGTAAAACCGGTGAAAGATTGGCTTTCTATTACATTATTTCCTCCATTATTTGAGGGTCAGTGATATCAAAACAGTTGTCATCTAGTTCTGTTTATCTCTCCATGCTCCTCAGTCATAACCTACTGTATACAGATATATATAGATTGGCTGGTCATAACCTGTGGGTCTGCCAGTGTGGCATTGCCCAAGGCAGATGATGTAATGTAATGTGATCGGACATTAGTAAATCCAATTTATGAGCCACAAACACTAAGGCTCTACTTTGATAATCAGCCTTAAACAGTGGGATGCCGTCACACTGTGTTTGAGCATAGAGGCGTACTTCCTTCCCTCAGCATGTGTGCAGTAATTTTCAGACAGTATTGACCTTTTTTTGTAGTAATACAACATGCATTCTTGGCCCTCTAGGTGTTCACACCTATGCACTATATACAAAAATGATATTGCTCTCAGCTGTGTGTGAGGTAAACTGTGGCTAGAACAGTGACTAACTTTGATTAAACTCAACTGTTAAAGCCAGCTACACTAACTATACTGAGTCAGAGTTTCTAAAAGGTGACAACACTGTTGCAGAGAAATGATTAAAGTACAATGAATGAATCATTTATGTTTTCCACACATGTATCAGGGATCATAATGTGTTGCTTGTTGCATTCTTCTTCCCTCTTGTCAGGAGTCACAAGACACAGAAACATGCGGATAAGAAATGCTGCCAAATAGGTGTAACCTGGAAAACAGCTTCAAATTACTGGGTGTTAGTAAAAGTAGAGTCAGCAGAATATGTTCAATAGCCATCTGGTTGTGGATCACCAATGCATGCTTAATTTGGTGTAGATTTGGGCCTATATTCTAATATTTTTATGTCTTTATAGGGTTGCAGTTGTGTTCAGAACTTGTGTTCTAACATTTGTATTTGCAGTGGAAATGGGTCAAAATGCATTTTAGTCACCAGCAAAACGTATCAGCACACGAGCTTGCCTTGCATTATTTGCTTAAAGTATGTTTGCTAATAATTAAAACAAACATTTGAGCTTAAACATTGTCTCTTGCCTTTGGCCATTTACCACACTTTACCAGTTCCTCTCATTTTCTGATGAACTTGCAGTCTTTGTTAAGAGTCATGCTCAATGGACTTTTGTTCTTTGTGGCCAAGCCATCAGTGTGTGTGTGTGTGTGGGTGTGTATGTGTATGTGTGTGTGTGTGTGTGTGTGTGTGTGTGTGTGTGTGTGTCACATGCCCAGATTTACCAGTAAAATCAACATATTCTCATAGACTGTCCTAAACAAGTTCAGGCAGGGAGCCTGCTATCAGGTGCTGGTTGATGCTATAACCTGAGCTGGAAGGAGGAGTTTGAATGGAGAAGAAAAGCATCACATGACTGAAGAGCCGAAGGTGAGAAATACATGCAGGCGAGCATTGACACATTGAGTCAAACAGGCATGTAATTGTTGGCTGGGACTGGAGCTCTCCAACACCGCTCATTATATTTAAACTGCAACTCAAATGTACGACTACCAAATCAAGAGGTTTAACAAGCTGTAATCTCCACTTTAGGCACAGCAGTCGAGCTGATTTGTGATCCGTGTTTAGGAAATCGCACCTGATGGGGTGGGACGGGCGAGCCAGGTAAATAGCTGCGGTCTTTCCAGATCTCTCACACACACACAAGGAGAAATATTTGCTCTTGCCTCCAGCTACTAAATGCTACAAAAGGCAGAAGAGAAAGGCGAGTGGATGGACGGCCAGAGCATGGCCGGGGGAGAGGGGGGCTCTCCTGTGGGACGGGAGCGGGACAGCCTGGGAGAACAGGGCCACCACGTGCTTCAGGGAGACAGCGGCCCGGGGGAGGCCGCTGTCCCGGACGCCACCCAGCTGTTCCCGCTGATGGAGACCAAGCTGTACAAGCGGCGCTGGGTCATGCTCTTCCTCTTTGGCGCCTACTCCATGAGCAATGCCTTCATGTGGCTGCAGTACAGCATCATCAGCAACATCTTCATGCGCTTCTACGGTATCGACTCCCTCTGGATCGACTGGCTGTCCATGATCTACTTCCTCACCTACATCCCTCTCATCCTGCCCGTCACCTGGCTGCTCGACAACCGGGGCATCAGGGATATAGTTGTGGTGGGTTCTGCATTCAACTGCGTTGGGGCCTGGATCAAGACGGGCACGGCTGCCCCCAACATGTTTGCGATGACATTCTTCGGCCAGTTTGTGTGCTCGGTGGCCACGGTTTATGTCCTGGGCATCCCGTCCAGACTTGCGTCCCTGTGGTTTGGTCAGCAAGAGGTCTCCACCGCCTGCTCCATTGGCGTTCTGGGAAACCAGGTGTGTCTCTCTTTACCTACTGGGCTTAAACTTTATTTTGCCAGTGTGTGTTTATACAGTATTTGTTCATACACTTCTCGTGTGTAATGGCAATTGTGTGTGTATTAGCTAGATACATTTTGTATTATGTCTCCATCTGCTATCTTGAATGTGTGACTGCTGTAAGAGTCGCTGCTCCTGTGAACGCTGAGTCGGGCCCTGTCATAGTAAGCGTTTCCTCTTGAGTCACCAGGTTTCGGGAAGTGAATCCCTCTCTCTGGCCGGTGGAGGATACTAGTAATGGCTGGTGGACTCTTCAGTCTCCAGCAGAGAGAGGGATCTTAGAGAGGCAGTGCTGTGTAGTTTCAGAGCCAAACGCTCTTCAGATGTTTACATTATTAGTTTCCTTTCTGTGTCACCTCAGAGTACAACAGCAGTAACAACTACTAACAACTAATACTAACAACTGTGTGTGTGTGTGTGTGTGTGTGTGTGTGTGTGTGTGTGTGTGTGTATGTGTGTGTGTGTGTGTGTGTGTGTGCGCGCGTTTTGGTTTTACACACAGCTGACATTTAGATACATTCATAGTTAGATTGGAGGAATGACATGGTAAATTTACGAACATGCTTTGGGCCTTATTCATTATTCATTATTCCTATAGGATAGCTTAGCTACCTTTTCTAAATATGGCTATAGCCCTGTATTATACTCCATAGTTTTTGAACTATGAACGGTTTTGTTACGCAAGCAAACTAAATCTACTGTATAGAAAACCTCATTTCTGGAACAATGTGATGACAGTGAGCTAAATAGTATGGATAATCCTCTCCGCCATTGTCCATGTCAGCAAAGTGAAGCCTATAAATACTCAGACGCTCACTCCTACTTGTGTTTGATTTTCACACAGGCACAACATACACAGAACTTTCAACAAAACTTGAGTGAAGGTAGAGGCCCAGATAGGATTGAGTGTAGATCTAACTAAAAAGCTAGATATAGGCTTTTAGAGAATTGTTCAAAGTGATTTCTTTATGTGTGTGTGTGGTTTGTTCTTCCCAGCTTGGGGATGGCGGGTGACTTCCACCACTCAAACCGTCTGCTTCTGAACAAGCTCCCACGGCTTGGGTAAATTAATTGTACAATGAGATTACATTGACAATGCTGTGACCATGGCAAGTTAGTCAGGGTCCTGGGGAGGGTGTGTGGTTGTTAACCTTCACTCATAAGAATTGGTCATACTGCAAATAGTTGACAAAGTATTATATCACCAGGTCACCTGCAACTTGAAGAAACAGAAAACATCAGCATGTTTCACTTCAGATGTGCTCCTAACATGTAGCTGCAGGAGTCAAATAGTCAAAGGAATAGACAATGGAGAAGAGAAGAGTCTCGCTGGGGGGTCCATCGTTACAAGTGTATGTTGCACAGCCAAGCTTTGTTCAAACCCACGGAACTTTATCTTAAATTCTAGTCAAGATCCGAAGGTACAAGACATCTCAATTTTTTCCATTTGATGTCATGGTGCAGCCATGCAAAATGGCGTCTTGGGTTTGAACATTTCACTCACTAACTTTGATGTTACTTAGGGGGGATTTAAGGGAAAAGTCAGGGTGCAAGGGGTTAAAAGGGCTTTGATGCAATCTGGAGTCACTTCAGAGGGCAAGAATCTGGCTCCCAAATTACGTTTAGCCCTTAATTCTTCTTGCTTAGACAGCTGTTAACTGCCAAACAAGCCGATAAAAAGGAGTATGTGGCTACAGCACATACAGACGTAGCAAAGCTCTTCTTATGAAATGTAAGACATGAATGAATTGTGTGCCCTCCATGCAGCCTGTCAGTCATACAAAGTAAAAATGAGTTAACCAGACTTCTCATCATCATTGTCCTCTCTCTCATGCGTCAGGACAAACCCTGCATACCGGTCATTGTCACGCCTGTTTCTGTTTTGTGACTCAACCCTGCTTCCTGCTCCTGGCTTTTATGTGAAGATAAAAGGCTGCATTGTTGTTGATGTTTACTCGCTCACAGCTACTTTATTCCTTTGGCTCCGGTCCTAAACCCAATACCTCCAAGTTTTTAGGCTGATGTACTTTTCATATCCCCTTGGATGCTCAGAAATAGTCCACATAAACAGGACTAGGTAGTGGATTTCCATAAAGGCATGTGATGTTTTGAAGATCAAATACACCAACCGTTTGTGTGCTGAAATTAATTTCCATTAATGTTGATGTAGTAGAGAAGCCATTCCGGTTTTGTACCAAGAATAAAAATCTATTTGCATATTTTAGACAAGCAATCAAGTCTTGCCCTATTTATTTAAAAAAATCACAAAATTTAGGGATGCAATATAAGCAATTTTGAGATGTTTTTTGTTTTATTTCCTTTGAATTTATGACTGTGATTGAACAAAGATGACTTTTCGGTTACTCTGTTGTGGGGATGTTGATCTTTAATAGGCTCCTGTGAGTCTTATAAAGCTATCTCTAACAAAATGACCAGAAGGTAAGTTGATTAATGTTCTAGTTGCTCGTGTTAGATATACAACCATCAATATAGCAATTGTGGGTACTACTGCATCTACTGTATGTATGCTGCAGAGTAGAAGAAGGACAAGTCCCTAAGTGATCCTGACAATGTATGGATTGGCATCCTGGGAGGACTGAGGGGGTCTGCCACATTTATCAAAGTGCTTGCACACCACACACACTTTTCATTGGTGGGTTCCTCCTGGAGGAACGTGTCTCGTCACCTTTTGCCCTTTTGTCCCTCTCACCTTTCCCCTAGAGCAGAGGGACTTCGGCTGATGTCGCCTCTGGAATGTTCTTGATGCTCTAGGAAGCTGAGGAAGTGGGCACTTCTCACTTGGTATTGAAATTTGGAAAGTGTAGTATCTCTATGTGTCCGAGATCCACTATACTTGCTGCTGGACAGTGTGGGGTGGAGGGGGGCCTAAGTGGTCTGAAAAGAGGCACAGACATTGTATCCTCAGGCACATTTCTTGACTAACATCTCCAAGAAATATGACCCTTGGCTTTACAATTACAACTTAACACACTCTCTTTTATATTGTTATATTTTGCAGTATGCAGTCATTTCAATATTTAATCAAGCATGCATCGCTGGCATGTTCGCAATAGCTATATACTGTCACTCAAATGTCAAGCAGTCTAATGCAAATGCTGTAAACGTTTGGAAGATTTTGTTGTGTCAGTGTGTATTCAGGCAAAGCAAGCTATAAAAATAATTGTATATTCCATCTGTCTGAACTGGTTTTCTATAAGCCTCACACCCCCTTTTCTTTTGTGATCCCTTCCTGCAAGCTTGTCCCATTTATATAATGCAGCTTTCCCCCCTTTAGATGATGTTGTTTTACCTGCGAGTGTGTGTGTGTGTGTGTGTGTGTGTGTGTGCGTGTGTAGACATCAGGTGATGGCACAGAGTGATACTTGTTTTTTGTCCTTCTCACCCACAGCTGGGTATTGCCATTGGGTTCCTGGTGCCACCGATACTTGTGCCTAATGTGGACGATATGAACGAGCTGGCTCACCACATCAGCATCATGTTCTACATCACCGCCGGAGTGGCCACCGTGATCTTCGTCCTCGTCGTCATGGGTAAGGCTTCGAGGGAAGATGACTGTTCCCACGTTTCTCTCCCAATGTCATATCACTCCCACAGTCATGGCTCTGAAAACATATACAACAAATAGTAGTGTTGACAGTTTGTGCTTTCCAGTGGCATGGGCTGTGACAAAGCCGCTACCTCCTTTGTCCCTTACAGTGATGCCGAATAAGTTTTGACCTTTTTCGTGGTTGGCATTGTAACGCTATTTTTAGATGAGAACACCAAGGACTCTCTGGGAGGCTTTTTGCAACATTAAGGTTCGTTGTTTGACACGCAGTTCATTGGACCCGTTCTCTCTCTGGTACGGCTCCTGTTCTGGTTGTTAAGCTCCTCGGGCATCGCTGGTGGAAAGCTCAGTCCTCCCAAGGTTCAGTGTGTGGCGAGATGTTCTTTCTACCGAAAACTCAACAGCACTGTGTTGCACTAGACGAGCAGCTGCAGTAATTGCTGTAATTGTCCACCTTTTGACGAGATGTGTTCGGACGTGATGTGAAATACAAGCAGGAAGTCAGGAAGTTGTGGAAGTGTGTTATGAAATGATCATCCTCCCCGAGGGCTCTGCTAAATCCTGCCTTCACCTCCGCAAAGAGCTGAAACTCACTGACAGTGAGGGAAGCATGGGGACGCTTCACCACAGGTCCCTTTCATGTTTTTTGAGATGCTAACTGGTGTTAATGTGTTTTGTATTCTGGCGCAGCAGAAACAGATCCTTGGCTGACAATAATAGCATAAACTCTGCCTATGATGGTTCAGTGCCAGTGCAGGTTTAATGGTAAATTAACAGAGCAGATCGCACATTGGCAGAACGCAGTGTTACGCAATCCAGTCCTCAAGTAGCCCCTGTCCTGTGAGTTTTTGTTCCATCTTATACACTTATACACCTGGCCCAATTAAGGGCTACACACCTTTATGCTAGCCCTGTTTTTACTGCTCAACCAATCAGCATGCAGAAGGAGCAAGGACCTGCAGGACAGGAGGCACTAAGGTATGGACCAAGCTAAGTTCTGTCACTGCTGTAAACACATCATGCATTTATTGCCCACTTATTACACTATTAGCTGCAAATTGTTAGGTTAGTGGTTTATTATGTCAGTCATAAGCTGTTACATTTTAACAGGCATTTGGCAACAGTGATATGATTTCTGTCGCCGACACACATTGCAGTTTGTTGAAAAAGGTTTCCTGCCTCTGATTGTGTCTCTACTTTACTATCAGTGCAGATTTATTTTTCATTCAGAAAGTGAAGAAGACACTTTGAATAAGCTCTGAAATCACAGCATGTGCTTAGATAAGAAAACCCAGTCCATTGATTTTGCAGAATATGATACACTAATACACTTTTCAAGAAGTTGCTGGTTCATACAGATTTTGGATTCATGTTGTGGTAAGGAATACATTTACTCTGTGGTTTACATTGTGTTCCTGAGCTGTAATTTACAATAAGCACAAATCATGGATCGGTTCCTTATCAAATCTGAAAGGTGGGACAGGTTACAGTGTGGTGTTGTGGTAACGTGTGCCACTCTGATGTGGCAGTGACTCAGTGTATGAAGGGCATGGTATTTAAGTCATATCAGATCAAATAAACTGTATCCATACAAACGGCAAAACTCAACCTAAAAAAAAAATTATATATGAAGCTGGAGAGTCTTTGACCCCATTGGTTTTTCACATAGAGAACTGAATCCAGTCTACCATGGTTGCAGTGGCAAAGTGAATTGGAAATGTACCTTATTGATAGATGACCTGATGTTACATAACAATAACATTTTTTGTAATTACAACCAGTTTAAATTTGTCAGTGTTATAAAAAGGCAATTTCCAGTGGGAAAGAGCAAGGATCGGCTAAAATTGCAAGTCTCTAGGCAAACTTGCAATGTTGTGGTTGCTGATAAGTTTTCTGATTAGACTGTTAATTGTGGCAACAATGTGGTGATTTGTGAAAATTGTCCCCGACCAGGATAAAAAATGAAAGAATATTGATTAAGAATCAATTTGCAATTAATCTTGAAATTGCAAATTCACACATAAAAGCAAGACTGACAAACAAAACTACAAAACACTTTATATCTGAGAATTGTGTTTTTATACTGAAAACCTTACTCTGTTTTGTGTGCCGGCCCATCCTGTTGGCTTCCACACTGTGCTGCTCAGTTAGCTGCACTACTAGGTGCATCAAACAGAAGATAATGAGCTAGATGGGGAGCGGGATAGTTGACCTCGGACCTACACAAGCTCATTTTGTGTGTGTGAGTGTAGTGTCTGTAGTGTGTGTTAGTTGTGTGTTAGTGTGTGGAGTGTATTTCTTTGCATGCCCTGGTGAACAAAGCAGACGAGGTGGAAGGCCTTGATAGGGCAAACGGCTCAGAGGCTGCTTATCCTCGGGGTAATTTATCTTATCTCAGCAGTCTTCCGGGGAATGCCCAGTCATGTCTTGGCCTTGCACACACGCACACACACACACACACACACACACACACACACACACACACACACACACACACACACACACACACACACACACACACACACACACACACACCTGTTTCACTTCCTCTGTTATTCTTTCGTATACTACTTTTTCTATCCCCCTGTCAGTATGGCCGTCTGCCTTGCTGTGGGCTCTGACCTCTGTCTGTGTCTGTCTGTGTCTGTGTCTGTGTCTGTGTCTGTGTCTGTGTCTGTGTCTGTGTCTGTCTGTGTCTGTGTCTGTGTCTGTGTCTGTCTGTGTCTCTGTCTGTGTCTGTCTGTGTCTGTCTGTGTCTGTCTGTGTCTGTGTCTGTGTCTGTGTCTGTGTCTGTGTCTGTGTCTGTGTCTGTCTGTGTCTGTCTGTGTCTGTGTCTGTGTCTGCACTGACTGATAGAAGGACAGATGGTGGATGGTGGAGATCACAAGCTCAGAGCTTTCACTATCATGCCATTTGTTTTGCGCTGTTACTCTGAAGGCATGCACAACCACCTGAAACACTCTGAAGTATTTTAGTGTGTCACTTGTTGAAAACTCTTCCTATCCATTTTTCTGGATCTGGATCAATGAATGTTAGATGACAATTACCTAGTTTAATGCATTATGAACTTTTAAAAAAGATTTGCTAACAACCATGGTGCGGATGTTATACATTATCCTCATTTCACAAAGCCACAAAATGGAATAGAGTAGAAAAAGTTGCAGCTTCAAAACCCATCAGAATACCCCTCCACAAATAAAGAAATGCATAACAGAGGAAGTGAAAATAGTCCATATTAACATTGGATGTAGTTAAAGGCATTTACACACCCATTTATTTTCCAGAATCCAGAATCCATTATCCATTAAAAGTATGTCATGAGAGAACAATTGCTATATTGCATACAGAATTCTTGAGAGTGCGACTGAACGGTCTTCTTATGTGTGTGTGTGTGTGTGTGTGTGTGTCTGCCTGTCCCACAGTGTTCCAGGAGAGGCCGGAGCTCCCTCCCACCCAGGCGCAGGCCCAGGCCAGGAGTATCTCCCCGGACGAGTACTCCTACACGGCCTCCATCATGAGGCTGCTGTGCAACAAACCCTTCATGCTGCTGGTGATCAGCTATGGTGGGTCTCCTCCTGCTAACCCCCATCTAGTTCATCTATCAGTCTCTATTACACCCTGTATGGAGGAGGGAGCCCTTGGGTGTTTTGGCTGGAGAGGAGGGAAAGGCCACATGACCCAAGATATCCTGTGGTTTGTCAAGTCAAATGAGAAGAGGAAGGCGGAAGGAATATTATTTAGTTATTGATTCTCCAGTGCCTTTCAGCTGTTGGTGCCTATAGAGCCAGAGAACCTTGGTCCAGTACACAGTAAGGACTAGCAGACTGATTCACTTACAGACCAATGTTCCCTGTATAAAGTTAAGCAGTTGATGATCTCAAAGTCAGATTTGTCAGCTGACTGATAATGGAGATAATAATGGAGTCACCATTGCATCATCATGACATGGGGTTCATCCCACTCTCCAACATCTTAATTTTAAGCATTGTAGCGTGGATGTTGTTGCAATATACAGGTGAAAGGTAACACGTGCATATCCGTAGCTGAAGATTTCAAAACCATATTTGTTGATATTTACAGTCTTTATCAGTTTATCAGAGGATACGCCAGCATGGCTCATCCAACACACTGCATATGTGTAGCATTGATCTAAAGGTCTTTTGAGAACTAATCGGTTTTTGCACTGAATGTTTGAAGGCTCAAAGGTCACCATTTAATGATGATCACGTGAGCCATATTAAAATTCTGTCTGTCAATGTGTAGCCTCAAGTTGTCAGGACATTTAAGGCACTTTGTGTCCTAACTGTCACACCTCAGGGAGCTTTATGTGTTTGCACACATACACGTTTTTTCAGTGTAAATATCTCTAATCTACAAAAAAGTATTGATTGACGTGTGTTCTGACCAAATTATCAAATAGCTGAAGGCTACAGGTCTTCTGAGAATAGATGAAGACGTTTTCTCTTTGTTCTCTGCAGGGTTGAATGTTGGCTGTTTCTATGCTGTTTCCACACTGTTGAACAGGATGATCATTGAGCACTACCCTGTAAGTCCTAGTTTCTCAGGTGGCAAACATGCTACCCCGTTATTTCCTTTATTTTTTTGTTATTTCTTGCTGTCTTGCTTTCTTTTGTGCTTTCTGTCTTGCTGTCTTTCTTCCCGTGTCTAAAGAAATGCTCACATGCCACATGCTCAGTGTCAACACGCCCAACATGTAGACTGTATTTTGTCTGGGATTTTCTTCTGAGATGGTGGACCATGAAACTGTGAATGGATGTGGCCCTGACAAGATAACTGGGGTCTGGGATTCAAAGTATTATGGCCTAGCGCTCCCAGGATAAGATAACCACAGGGTGCAAAATGTCATGGCTGGCCCAGTCAGTAAAGCCTGAAATCTCTATGTTTTCCCTCTTAGGGTGAAGAGGTGAATGCTGGGAGAATTGGTCTGACCATTGTTGTTGCTGGCATGGTGGGGTCGCTCATATGTGGCGTCTGGCTGGATAAGACCAAAACCTACAAGTAAGATATTCCTCTAACACTAGTGAGCTGCAACTGTGGATGATTCATAAGTTGAACGTACTTTTTGTTCCTCCATACATTTGAAGAGCAAAAACAGATTTCAGTGAGATAATGTTAACATGGTGATCATGTTGCTGCAGCCTGCAGACAGATGAAGCCTGTTAGCCTTTATCTGCCTTGTGGACATGAAGATCTTTTGGAAATGGTGTTGTGTTGCTTGGAACTTAAATGTTGTCACTCCCTGTCATCAGAGCACTTCATCTAAAAGGTTTTACACTTCTGTATTGTTGCCACATTCATGCTCTATTCATACCATGCCATCAGGAAACATAGCTGTCAAAGCAAGCAGCACAGATTTCTGTTGTAGACCCACACACTCCCATTGTCTCATGTGGGAGAGAGTGAAAGGACCACGAGCAGTCAAAACATGAAGCCCTTTTCAGTTTGTTGTTTCTTTCTTGCTATAATGGCCTCATGAACTTCAGCTGAATCTACGACACCAGAAAACTCATTGTGACCTCCGAGAGGAAGCGCTCTGATACATTTCTCAGTCTTCAAGCTCAGCGATCCCTCGTATTTGCCACAGTCTTAGCCTTGCGCTAAAGGAAGGGCTCCTCGCATGGATGTCTTTTAAATCGCCCATTCACAGCGAGGCGTCTAAGCGAGTTAAAGCTTTTGATGGAAGTGGGCACCAGTGAGATTCCAGCAGAACTGAGTTCTGTGTCTGACGTCCCTCTCCGCTTATCGGAGCCGACAGGCTTTCTCTACTGGTCCCTCCAGGTCCCAGCTCAGGCCTTACACCGCTGGAACATGGAAACCAATAATAATATAACTTGAATAGTGAGGGTACATGGCACAAAGCCGTCCTCATATCTAAAAAATCTATATATCTGTCTATCTGTCCTGTTTTCCCTATTTGTTTATTGATGCAGTCATTCAAGCATACTTTTATTTTGGTAAAGCAAATCAAAACTTTACTTTTTATCATAAAGAAATGTTTTGTGGCCTGAGGTTGAGGAAAAATTTAACAGTTTCCTCAACAGAAGATGTTTGGTAAACCTGCCTTCAGTTATCTGGCAAACAGACTATTATGATTAGGAAAAATGTGTCGTCAAATTCTTAACATGCCATCAGGATACATAGCTGTCAAAGCAACCAGCCCAGATTTCTGTTGTTGACCCACACACTCCCATTGTCCCATGTGGGAGAGAGTGAAGGGACTATGTTATATTAACAAAAACATTTGGGAGCAATATTTCACGCGTGGTTGTACAAGGGACAGCTTCACCAGAGTAAGCCTGTTTGTGTAGAAAGTGCCTGGGTTATGACAAGAGGTCTTCAGTGTTCCAGGAATCTCTGAGAGGATGGGGCTGTTGATGGTCGAGCTCCAGCCTTACTATTATATGATATTTGGGGTTACTGTTAAAGTTGTGAGTCGTCTTTGCATATAAACCTTTGCTTATAAAAATCTTTTATTGAGTATAGAATCGTTTTTCAGATATTGAATGAGGAATATCAGGTAGCAGTTTTGTTTCCAAAGTGGATAAATGGCTTTTGGGAATGTATCCCTTTATACAGTATACAGTATACCATGTTGTTAAATTACACCAGAGGTTTTCCCTGTTATGGTCAACTTTGGCATGCATGTCGGAAACTTAAGCCTTGTCATGGGATTTAGCTTCTTAAATGTAAATGTAAAACCCAGATCAGATTATATTACATTTCTAAGATGATTAGGAGTTTTAATAGCCTCTCAGTATTTACCCAAGGGTGGGTGGGTGCTGTGTGTGAATGCATTGGGTAAATAATATGGTTGACTGGATGGTAGTAGTATAACTACTAACTATAATGACTGATTTCCCTTTCCTCTCTCCTCAGACAGACAACCCTGGTGGTGTATTTGCTCTCTTTGGTTGGGATGCTGGTCTACGCCTTCACCCTAAACCTGGGCCACATGTGGGTGGTATTTATCACATCTGGAGTCCTAGGGTATGTACAAATTAAAGCATAACGGTCAACATGCTCATAAACCTCACAGCCAAATGCAGTCGTATTTTAATCACCTTAAATCCCCTGTATGTTTGCTTGGCTGGACCGGCCTCCTGAGTCGCTTGTCAGTCACACCACCTCGAGGAGAAATGGTGATTCAGGAGGAGTGTCGGCTATTTCTACATGTTGAGTCATTAACAGGGTTCCCACAGGCCTTGAAGATCCTTGAAAGTTTGCGGGTTTGAAAGTTTGTGGGTTTAACAAAATACAGCAGCACCCACATTCATCTATATGCCTCAGCTCTCTGGACCTCTCCATCCTAGGATCAACACTTCACATCATGTGGAAAACCCTATTATGCATATTTGCATTGATATAGTAGCAGTGTTCAGTTTTAAAATTAATTATTTCACCAGGATTTCTTGACTTGACAAGATCGTGAGTAAGAAACGAGGCCTCTATGATGTCTAATTTTGATCAGTGTCATGTCTGCAAAACATGCCCATTTTGAGTCCTTGAATTTCACCAAACCTTGAAAATCATTGAAAAGTCCTTGAATTTGATATAACATTAAGTTGTTATTCCACATTGCTAAAACAGACCCATTTTGTGGGTAGAGATAGACTCATTTATAAGTGGTGTCTAAAGATAAGGTTTAGTTCTGTGATTGATTGTTCATTAGTTAGATCTAGACTCACTCTCTGTAAACTCAGTTGAGATATGCTTGTGATGGTTATATAAATAAATGTAATAGTTATGACAAATTTTAATCCTGAGGTTTTGATGAACCACATCTGTCACATCTGGTTTCTACAAGTCCTGCAGACTGTTAAGGTTTTGCTCATATCCTGTTAAAACGTTCTTGCTGAGCTTTAGTTCTTGTTTCTGTGCTTTTCTCTCGTCTGGCATGAGTGCTGCTTTGTCAAAGCAAAATTAAGACTCCTACGACTCCCCAGTCCACATGCTTTATCCCTATAATTATTTCTATTTATAGTAAGCTGATTAAGCCAATAAGTGGTTTCCATAGCAATTCCTTTGTCTGATTTCCATTTCCTAAACCAAGACAGGAGTTATCATACTGCAAAGTACACTTACCCTCCTCCTTAAATATGTCTAGCTGTTCCATATTCCTTGGCTAGGATGAAATAAGTTTATATTAAGAAATAAACTATTCTAGACCGTACTTTTTGAATTTAAGGCTTTTATTTTATCTGTCTGCAGTTTCTTCATGACGGGATACCTGCCTCTGGGCTTTGAGTTTGCTGTAGAGCTCACCTATCCAGAGTCAGAGGGAACCTCATCCGGGCTGCTCAACTGTTCAGCTCAGGTCAGTGAGCTGCAAAGTCAGTGATATGAGCTGCATGGTTAAGTTGTCCATGATAACTGTGGAGGCTTTGGTTGAATATATAAGACAGAATGTAAAAGAAAGATGATATGTTTAGCGTGGGGCTGTAAACATTTCACAAATCTCATTCCAGATCTTTGGAATCATTTTCACCATCGGCCAAGGGAAGATCATTGATGCATGGGGCACTTTAGCAGGGAACATCTTCCTTTCTATCTTCCTCCTCATAGGAACTGTAATGACAGGTACAGCCATTAATGTTTCCTCTCTTTCTTTAATATACACCTGAACAAATATACACCTGAACACTGGACTCATGTCAGCCCATGTGTTTGTCACACAGTAAACCTCACTTACTTGCCATGTTCTGTAGCCTGTTTGAATTTAAAGGGTCCTGTAACACACTGTACATGTTACTGGTAGAGCATTACTATTTAAACCACTGTGCATTGTGTTTGTTATCCCATAGTGACATGTGGGGAGCTATTCACATCTTTCACAGAATGAGGATGCCCCCTAGTGGCTGAATGAAAAAACCCTATTTTGTTATTAAAGTCACAATGAAATGTAAAATTACTTGTTCACCTTGTTAGATAATTCTCCATACCATAACATACACCTAGTTAACAATACATACCAAACAAATTGTTATGAACTTGTATTTTTATATCAAAATCCCATTACTTTTACTTACTGAAAGATGGTGTAGTTTTAGTGGTTACTTCATGGCGTACCAGTAGGCGAACATAAAAATCCCAACCAACCATACCATTGCAGACTTTTGAACAATCTCCCTTTCTGCTCCTCCCATCATATAAAACCTGCAACTCACAACTTTCAAAGTGACACGAGTGGCAACATGGCACAGTGGTGAATTGTTGGGGTTTCATCCCTGAAAACCCTGCTGCCTTTTCCTAAGACACCATGGAAGTTATCCATCTTGAAGAATCTGGAAGTTGTGACAGCTCAACATTTTGCACAAAGCACTGAGTCACTCTCCATGTTTGCTGCATTATGTACCGCCCCAACATCCTCTTTCACCCGTAAACACGTTGAATTACAGAAGCAAGAATCAAAATGCAGTTTCCTTGTGACTTTAAACTGAAGATGAATTGAGCACAATTTTTGACATTTTGTTGTTTCTTCTTGCCAACATAATATACATAGTATCTCCATCTCAACGTTAACAGAAAGGCTACACATGCCATAAATTCAACTAATCATCATGTTAATATCTTTCTTCCTTCCCCATGTTTATCACAGGATTCATCAAGTCTGACCTCCGGCGGCAAAAGGCCAACCTTCAGGCTGAGAAGCAGGCGGCGAGTGTAAGTGCATCTGTGTGTGCTTGGTGAAGTGGGAGGTGGGATCTGCACGTCCCATGGGAAGGGAATGTGTTGGTTGCTGGCCTGGCATGGGGCTATGGGCACTCTCGCGGGCTCTTCTGGCTGCTCTTCTGCAGTCCGCACAGTGCTGTGCGCTGCTGCAGGCATGCACAGGGGTGAATGCAGGGGTCACACTGCTGCAATGGTGGAAACTTTCCTTCAGAACCCAATAAACCCTGAAAGGGACCGTGATGGTCTTAATGACCAATTCCCCTGGGAAATAAACGAGAGACGCAAAGTACTGCACCCTATCCTTAAGCAGCACAGGCAGAAGGGAAAACGGGCTTCTCTTGTAGTGGATAAACTCTACACTACAACGCCCTAGCTTTTCTAAGAATACTGTAATAATGACTGGCAAATCTCACTGTCTGGAAAATATTGTTCACCCTCTAGTGCATTTGTAGACTCCTGTTCTCAACAACACCTATTCTCTATTCACATTCTACACACGCGCAGACTGTCAGACTTAGGTTTCAGCTTATGTTTGTTTTTTTATGTTTTGTGTCTGTCTTTATCAGTGTGTTTGTCATTGTTCTTGTGACGTTTTGGAAGGGATAGTGAATGTAAAAGGGGAAACAGACACAAAAATGGGGGTTTATCACAGGGGACTGTGGCAGATGCTACAGTGCCATTATTAATACTCTCTAAATAAATTATAATGTCATCCCTCAAGTTTATTAGTTGGAACATAAGCCCCTTATGTTCCATTGGGTCACCGGCAAAACGCAGCAAAATTCTTAATCATCTCACATAGAAGCTAGCTTCTGTCTATTGCAAGAAAGTCATCTTACAGCATCAGAATACCTCAAACTGAAAACTAAATGGGTGAATCATATTTTCTTCTCATCATATCGTTCCAAAAAAGAGGGACTGCTATAAAAAGCATTCCATATCAGCACAAAACCACCATAGAAGACCCAGAAGGTCATTATGTTATTATTAATGGAATTATTGGAAAGGTTAAAATAACAGTAGCCAATATCTATGGACCTAATGATGACAACCTTCTTTCATACTGTAGTTTCACACTTAAAGGAATTTTTAAGATTCAATTATTATAATAGGAGGTGACTTTAACACAGTCCTTGATCCAAATGTAGATTGGTCCAACACAGGAAACAATTACAGATCTTGGCACTCAGCTGACACCATAAAACAGTATATGGAAGATCTAAGTCTTAGTGATTGTTGGCGATCATTACACCCTCATGACCGAGAGTTTTCATATTACACATCCTCTCATAAAAGTTTTTCTCTAATTGATTATTTTTTAACTAGTAACTCTATACTTGTCAAAAATTACAAATCCGGAAATATATCCAATTATCATTTCAGACCACGGACCTCTCAGTTTCAGCTTAATAAATTAAACCAACCCAAACCCCTCTGGCAGGTGGCGGTTCAACACTTCACTCTTGACTCTTGAAATTCAACAATTTATTTTCTAGAGAGTGGACATCCTTTGTTGAATCCACCTGTACTTTGGGAAACAGCAAAGGCTGTTCTCAGGGGATGTATTACCTCATACTCCACATACAAGAAGAAGAAAGAACAAGAAATTCAACATGAACTTGAAAAAAATAAAATAAAATAAATAAAAATAAAATGAGATACAGACCATTAAATTTCTCTCATCAGTCTCATCAGCCTATCTGAAAGACATAATTTAAAGACTCACTTGATGCCGAAAAGCATTTGATAGAGTTAACTGGACATATCTCTTCATCACCCTTAAAAAAATTTTCGAGAGTGATTCATTCAGTGGATCAAAACTTTGTACCATTCACCCTCTGCATCAGTTATCACCAATAATTACATTTCACCAAGTTTTACACTACAGCAGGGCACAAGACAAGAATGTCCACTCTCCCTGTCATTATTTGCCATTTTTACTGAACCGCTGGCAGCAGCCATTTGCCAAATCAGTATAATCACAGGTATACAAACATCAAATTCCATCCACAAGATCAGTTTGTATGCAGGTGATATTTTACTATACAAAATCCAATAAAACCCCTACCAGAAATCCTCAGTCTCCAAATTCTCCCAAATTTCAGAATAAACAATAAACTGGACCGAATCTACAGTTCTGTCACTCAGTGGTACAGACTGGAATGCTGTGACCTAGACCCTCCGTTTTTACCATAACCTCTGGCGATATTAGATACCTCAGCATTGATGTTTCCACCAAGCTGTCAGAGTTGTTTACTCTGAATTTCACTCATTACTCAAAAACATTGAAGAAGACCTTGAACACTGGAATAACTTACCCATCTCACTAACTGGCAGGATAGCAGCAGTCAAAATGTCCATGTTACCCAAGGTAAACTACATGTTTTCAGTGACGCCAGTTCAACCTACATCAAACTGGTTTAATACTCTGGACTCCATAACCAACAAATTATATTGGAAACACAAGAAACCAAGAATCAAATTATCCAGATAATAAAAAAACAGAAATCTTGGAGGCTTAGCTGCCCCTAATTTCAGACACTATTACCTGGCAAATCAGTGGCCTCCAGCTGTTCAACTTTAAATCATTAACAATGGATACCATTTTTATCAAATTCTTATTCCACACTGCTTGTGCTCTGCAGGCAAATCTTTGCCTTTTTCTTTAAGCAGAGGTTGGGACTTTCGTAATATGCTTTGCTGTCTTTCCTTCTACTTTATCTGCTCGCAAACAATCAAAATTTGACTAAAATGGGTTAGGGTTAGACAGCTCAGTAACACTGCAAAGGTACAGAGCACAATCAAGTACAATCAATTCACCACCACCAATTTCCTTCCTTTCGTAGTGAGCCAGTTATGTTAAATTATGAGGAAATATTGGGATAACCCACAATGTAAGATAGTTTCAAATAAATAATGCTTTAGAGATGTTCTATAGAAACTAAAGTTTTATAATTCACCCAGGGTGTGTAAATGTAGGTGAAGAATAAAACTGAAATAAAGACTATTTCGCCATCATCCAATTCAGTGTTCTCTTTACTGATACATGCAGAATGGAGAGAAGTGCACAGCACAAGTACTGATACAGTTTTCTGAAAGGGAGTTACTTTAACACAGCTTATATGGACCCGGCCACACAAGGCCAAACATTCCCTAGAGTCTCCTAGACAAGGCAACATAAATGTTTCCTAATGTAGGAGATAACTGCAATCATGCACGATAGCAAGACTAAAGCATACATCACATATGAAATTATTATTATGATATTGAGCAATCACTCTCACACTTGTCTAGCCAGCTTCCAATTTTAGAAAAAAAATCTTACTGAGCCAACTTGCTTAGGAGAGAGAATAAAATACAATGAAATACAATAAAGTAATAAAATATAATGAAATACAATAAAGTACAACAAAATACAATAAAATACAACCCTTCTGGCTAACTTACCAGGGCAACCTTAAAATATAATGTTAATTAGGCCTATAATAAAATCATTCTGAGCATATTTGCTCAGGGCATCCTGGCCATCATACCAGGGCAAACCAATACAATCCTCCTGGCCATCATACCAGGGCCCCCCTTAAAATATAAAATCATCGTAAGCAACCTAGATCAGGGCCACATTAGATCATCGTTATAATTTTCTGGAGAGTGATTCCCTCAATATTTTCCCTTTCAGGATCTTTCCCATGGGGAGATTCCCCACTCGCCCGAATGGTAAAGCAGAGAGTCTGGTCTCTTGTGTAGGGAGCTGTTTGTGACGCCAATTGAAGAATAAAACTGAAATAAAGACTATTTCGCCATCATCCAATTCCATGTTCACAGCAGAAGAACTGATACAGTTCTCTGAAAGGGAGTTATTTTAACAAAGCTTATATGGACCCGGCCACACAAGGCCAAACATTTCCTACACAAAGTGTCTCCTAGACAAGGCAGCATGAAGATGACATCACTATGACAGGAATGAACAGTGGCGTTTCAAGATCACACCGCTGTCTCAGGAATGCATGGCACCTGTCCTTCCAATTCTGAACATCTAATTACACGTGGACACATGAAGGAAGAAAGCAGTATATAGGTATATAGTATAGTATAGTGTATAGTATGTAGGTTTGGGTAGGTAGTGAGGTAGACTAGTGGGCAGCTAGCAGGCAGTACAGTGGCATGTGGGTGGGGGTTGAGGGGGTCAGATTGGTGGTGGTATGGGTGGAGCAGGTGATGGAGGATGAGGTGGCCTCAGGGCCTCTGAGAGGCATAACACCCAAGCTATTGTTGCAGGCTGCAGGCTCCCTGTCTTCTGTGCAGGACTACGGGGCCACAGCGTCCAGCGCCCCCTGGCAGCGGTGGTCTTGACACTAACCCACAACCTCACTAAAACCAAAACACACACCTGCCAAGGTAGGGGCACCCACTCTCTGAAGTTCCAACACAAACAAGATGCCATAATTAAACCATAAAGGACAGGATTACCATGTGATATTTAACAAACCTTATCTTTGTTCGACGTGAAAACGCCACTGAAACGTCCAAAACACTCAGTGAAATTGTTACAAACTGCAACGTATTTTCACTTTACAAAAAAAGGGCCATATGTGATGGTTAAATTCATTCTCCACAAAAATGCATGACTGGTATTTTGGAATTATTACACACTGTGAATGATGCCATGGGTTATTACTCCTGGACTGCAGTACATTCCATTCCAGATCACAATCAGGTCTTAAATAAAACATAATACACCTGCTGTTACTCTGCAGTAAAAAAGCAATAACAAGGATTTAGACGCCATGTGAGATTAGCCTACAACTTATTGCAGGGTTTGGAATTAGGCTCATAAAACTACAGCGTCAGCTGTTTAGAGCTATTGTCTCCTTCAAATGCTTATTGAGATGCAAAAAGTCATAAAAATAAAAATACTGCGTCAAACATGTTTCCAGCAGTTATGTTGTTTTTTGTTAACGTTTTTTCATTAATTGATCACCTCTCTTAAAGACCTAACAATAGGCAGAATAATCAGTCCAAATTGTTGATTAATATCTTTGATACAGATATTAACCTCAAATTAGAGTATGTTAACTAACAAAGGGTTAGCATGATGATGATTTTGATGAGTGCACCACAAATGTATGGATTATATTGTGTGGGATCATTCTCCCATAAAAGTGATTATTGATTTGATGTGAGATTTTTTAATTGCATGAGAAGGTTTTGAGTTATTGTTCAGTACAGAACAGACAAGCAATATGCTAATGAATGTACAGAATTATTTTTGGTCAATGATAATGCTCTGTGGTCTGTCTGTTTCTTTTGATACGAAAGCCAGTTTTTACTGATTTGTGACTGTAATGTTTTTCTTTATTCTTCCTTTACAGGACATGACAGCTAATCTAGAAGGAGGCGTCCCTCCACCTGTGACCCCGAAAGAGGTCAAGTTATAAGGAGGGAGGTCCGACTGGACCGCTGTGAGGAGGCACACATTCCTTTCCCTCTATTAAAGCATCAAATACTGACTGAATACACAGATAAAATACAGAAGTACATACATACACATGCAAGTCACACACATGCATAAACATACACACATAAACACAGAGTGAAAAGCACACTGCTGCCCCTGTAGCAATGTTAAGAGTTAGCACATGAAACTAGACTGAACAGCATATCAGCCTTGGTGAGGCTTTATGAAAACATTAAGGACCAACAGACTTACAGACTGATGATGTACTGTACCACATGATGTACTATATGGACTCCACGCTCTGGCTTGACCACCAGAGATTCACAGTAGTATCCCAAGTGCAACCTAGCTCAACCCAAACCATGCAGTCAGTCATGCAAAAAGGGAATGCACTTGGAACGTCAAAGATTTTCACCTCCGTAAAAGTGGAGACTCCAGAAACTGAATCAGCTGTGTGACGGCTCCATGAACTTTAATATTTTACACCTAAAATAGGCATTTTAAATGTGTTGATCACCTAGTGATTTTGAGTGTTGTCAATGCAATGCAACTGCCACTTAAGTGACATGAACATTACTACTCTCTTTTATTTAATTAATGTTTCCTAAGATTTTACCGTCCCCCTCCAATTAATGTTAATTAATTAGTATTCTATGCATTCTGATGAGCAATATTTAAACTGTGAGTGTTCCCTCATATTTGACCAATATTGTGCGTAACTGAACTCAATCTTTACATTGCTGAAGGTATTCATGTAAATGTTCTATTTTTAGAATGTGCATGTTAAATCAGACTAAGGACTCTGTGATTTGTCTTCCTGTAACGGCAGTTTGGTTCCAGTCAGGTCACCAGTGGCTCAGCAAGCTGTTCAAACTGCCACTACCTGCCGTTCAGGATCACAAGGAGGTTCTACTTCTGAGTGCTGCTGATAACGATGAATACGGTTGATGCTGTGCATCTGAGTAAATCTGAGTCGATCTTGTCCTTGCTGAAGTGAAGAAACTCAACAACATTCTCACAACACAAGTCAGATACAGGGAGAGTTTCTCCTGGTGATAAAATGATGGATTAACATGCAAGAGACTTTAGAAAGCAAAGGAATGTTAGCACAAAACATAATGGAAAGACAAGGCAAGCAGATCTACTGCACTTTTCAATTTGCACAAGGAAATTGTATTGTGTTTTTTTTTCTATGTATGATCCTCTTAACTTGTATATTTGTTACTGAGAAATATAGTTCATGCTGTGCTTCACCAGTGGCGGTTGGATATATGAGGAATGTCCATTGTGCAGTGTGTCATCTGCATCATTTACTTAATGTGTTGTGGGTAGTTGTCCCGTGATTTTCCTGTTTAAATGATTATTATGTAATCATGAGAAGTGCTGGTTATCCCTCCAGTGGTATTTTTTGTAGGACATTTTATATACATCATGAATAATTGGTGATATACTTTTAACTGCTGGTGATACTCTGTAATGAAGAGCATAGTTTTATATAGCCATTAAATCTCTTTGGCAAATCTGAGCTTGTGTAAAAAATGTAAGTGCCAGTCTGGTGGAATAAAAGAATAAACACTCTGAGAAAATGGAAATATCTGCTGGTTACTTTCTGTAATCATTTAACTAGCATCAGCACACAATTGTTGAAAACACATCTGATTATTGGATTTTAAAGGTTTGATAGTAAAAATACACTTTATTGGCTTAGACACACATTTATCAGTCTGATTCAGCACTGACTATTCATTCCCCCTTATCATTTTAGAAATTCTTAACCACAGATCCCATCTCAGAATTTGGTTTGGTTCCAAATCTACACTGAATGTGAACTTGAAACTTTCTTTTTAACTACAAAAGGTTAACAAAACTGACATCTGTTGCATTGAATACTTGGGACCAGCACACATCAGTTATTGTAGTGTAATGTGACTGTACAACATTATAAAGTGATAAATATTCTGCCAAACTCAATTTTATAATTGCATTGTCAACTGTAAAACAGCAGTTTAAAAACATTAAATATACAGTAAGATATATCCCAGTCCATGTATATAATCTATAGAAAGTGTCATTCACAGTATGACAGGGATTTACTCCTGGATCTCAAGGCAGGAAGCAGCAAAGTAGGACGAGTCCACAAGTGTGTGGTGGCAGGTCAGATGGACTAGAGGAGTTTCAGACTGCTCCGACTCAGTTCCTCTTCTTCTGTCGCGCTCCGACTTCCTCTTGCGGCTCTGGAAAACACTGGAACCCAATCAGCATTCCCATAATAGAGAAGCCTAGAGAAACACAAGAAGAGTTCTATTAGGATTCAGATTGTGTCCAAAATGTTTTTCATTCTAATGTAAGGCACAAACACCTGAGCGAAGGGCATTCAGCATCCAATGGCTTTCTTAAAATATCACATTTATATAACCAGGTTATGTACAGGTTTCAGACAGCCAAATTTTTTACTTTCAAAGAGCTTTTCAATGTTACCTGAAAGTGAATTTAAGACTAATTTAAAAAACAAAATAAAGAAACAAAGCTGGCAAAACCAGCCTATTTCTGACTAAAGATAGTTAGTGAAGGTGATGAATCTATAAATGGGCAGTATAAGAAAAAGAACAACAGGAAATTAATTGCTATGAGACTTGAAGTCCAGTTGTGTGAAGCAGATACAATGAAAAAAACGTCTGCATATTATATATATATATATATATATATATATATATATATATATATATATATATATATATATAACTCTGTTCTGCATTAATCTAAGAGTGGACATGTAGCCAAAATAAACCTTTAATTGCATAGTGACAAAATAAGACCTAATAAGTATTTTTAAGACATTTTAATGCTTTTGAAGGCCTTACATTATACATTATATCTTAAGACCTTTTGAGGAACCGCGGATCCCCTGATGACAAAATATTCCCACCACCCCTCAGTCTAGTCCCGACTCTGATATTTACTCACTTGCCACGATGAGAGGTGCCATAACACCAATAGTCAGAGGTGCAGTTTTGTAGATGAAGGCCTCAGACAGGAAGTGTCCCAGGGCCAGCACGAATGTCCACAAGGTGATGTGGTACAGCCTGCAGGGGCCAGCATGACACAGTATAAGAATATCTATAGGCAGCCTGCAGAAACTTCAGCAAAGTGCATGAGGTGACAAGCTGTCTTACGTTCTGTTCTGGATGTCAATGGCACAGGCGCAGCGTATAATCGATGACAGTAATGTCCAAATTCCAAATGTTCGAGCTTGGAGGCCATTTACTGAGGACATGAATGCAAATTGCCAAGTCAAATATCAGCTTATGTCTAAAAGTACTGCTGAAATTAAAAAACAAAAAAAACAAATGGCAAACTAGTAATTTATCATAATATATTTAGCTGTATTTCCTATGTAGGTTATTAGCAGGAATACAGTGGAGGGTAAACTTCCCTAAATGCATCTAATCACCATTTTAGTATGATACATATTTGTGACCTAAATTTAAAGTATACATCATATTAAGTAGTTTAAAAGTGATGCGAAGATAGTCATTTATGGGGAAAAACAGAATGTATTGCTTGTCTGAAAATAAAATGGGTTATTGTTTACATCAGTGGCTGTTTGCCTCATGGTTACAGACTGGAGGTCACAGTTCACCTTCCTTTTTACTTCCCACTACATCACTGGTTGTTTATTAGGTTTCATGCTGATGCTCACCAAACTCTGGCGTCCCTGTGTAGAGTTTCTCTGACAGGAAACTGTGATCTCTGAAACTCTGCACGGTGTTTCCCATCGCGATGACAGACACCATCACCAACCAGCTCCGCAAGACGTTTAGAAACCGACTCATCTTGACTCAGTCAGTGAGATGCACCTGCCGAAAAGAAGAAAGCGACCTGTATAGTGATACAATCCAGTGTATGTGCTATTAGCTGGATATTTTAGAGACAGAATGACAGACAAGCTTGCTGCCTGGCTATTCTGCCTAAGTTTCCTGACTGACAACACCAGCTCCCTGGACAACACAGGTAGCTAGCAACTGACATACGACAATAACTAACGTTTCATAGCAGGCTAATGTTGCTGTAACGTAACCTGGCTTCTGCTGGCAACAGTTCGCAGACCTGACTTGGGCAACACAACAGTTACTGACAAAATAACATGGAAGTTGGTGTTATTTACCTGATGAAGTGTATCAAACTACAGTGATCATGTTCCTGTGAAAAAAGCGAATACTGACTATGAGACAATAAGATGGGACCCATGCCAAGTGCGGCGTTCACTGGTGGATCTGTCAATCTTGGACATTGGAGTCAACCAATAAGAGAGCCCACAGATGGCTCCATAGAGTCGCCCCATTCATCTGAATCGGCCGTTCGAGAGTTCAGGTTCCGCCTTCTTTTGTCATTAACCAATCGCTATCAACCATTCCTGATCACCTGTGGCTAGGCTGCGTTCGATCAAAGACTGCATGTGCAGCGAGAGGTCTCACTTGTGCCAACTTCCGTCTTCGATTAAATCTTTTTTTTTTTTTTTTTTTTTTTTTTACAATATACAAATCCCTTTAGGCAGACTATACTTCTGCTTTTTGGCTAAATGAGAGCGTCTCACAATCCATCCAATATCTATTTTTAGAGACATATTTGATTTAGCTAAAATATGTTAGTGCTTTTATACATTTACAAAATGTTTAATATCAAACATCAGCACATTGAAGGATATAATATTTGGATTTTAATTCAGTAATTTTTATTTTGGACCTCCAACAAAAGATAGTTCCCCACCGCTCCAAGAATGAAAATTCTTACTGGCTTCATTCCCAAGGGGGAAACGTCATTGGACTATTTTCGTTCAATCCCAATCCTTTCGTACAATCCTAATGTGAACTATCGGGGTTTGAGATCTTTGGTTCGATTTTGTACGCGTAAGTGCGCATGCTCTCTGCTCTGTTGCTACTCAGTTGTTGTAGTTACCAGGAAGATTAACAATGATGGTCAACTAGCTGGCGCTAGTACCAGCAAGCTTGGGCTCTCAAAATAGAGATAGGTTTATGTTGGCGTGTTTGGGTATGTTATTACAAATACATTCATGTTATCGATCTCAAACTAGGCCGACTTCACGCAGCTAGCTACCTAAACCTAAATTAGCTCAATTTACTAACTTGGCTAACGTCAGTTGACGTTACGTAGCTAGTTAGCTAACGCCTGTTGACGCTACCTGGGCTTTGTCAGTACTATCTAGCTACTGTTGTTGAAAGATAACTTCATTGCCACCACAAGTAGACAATGCAAATATTTCTAGCTAATTGTGAATCTAGATGAATAGGAGCACATTTGCGACAACGTTACCTTCTTTGTTAGCAAGCCTCAGTTATGTGATTGAAGTTACGTTACTGTTGTAATCCTGTCAGCATAGTAACTATAGCGTTATTTATTTTGAACGAATAGATTGTCATTAATCAGAGTTAGCTAGCTAGTTGAGCTATTCACTGACTATGACTGATATTTTTGCAGCTGACTAGAGGCTGGAGATGCCATGGTAGCTAAGCCTAGATACTTGATCCCAGGAAGATTTCACCGGGCAGCTCTTCCCCTTTCACTGTGGAAATGCCAGCTGTGATCCGGGATAAAGAGGATTCCGAGTCCTCATCGGAGGACGAGCAGGAGTAAGTGTTTGTGCTGATTAAAAGTTTGCAACAGGTCAGATCATCCTCTCACAGAATAATGGCCTCGGTCCACTCCAGTCGGCTCCAGAAATGAGCTGTCAGAGCTTAGACGGACTAAAAGCCCCTTCTTCAACCCACAAGTACATCCCAATGCCGGAATTTAAAAAGTATGAGAAATTATGGAGCTTGTCTGCACCCTTTGAACCCGAGTCCAGATGAATGGTGTCATTTCATCTTCTAAGGGAGGAGTCTGCACACTAGCATAAATAAAACCACTGACCCTAAACCTAGTAAAACAGGGAAAATCCCAAAGCTGAAGTCATTTTTATCTCTCTGTTGTCATGTTTACATTGCCCTTATGTTCATGAGATAATGTCTCGTAAAATACAAATGTCACCTCATGGTCTGGTGATTAGCTTTCAAATTACATGTCAAAGTGCAAACTTCTCTCTTAGAACAAACTGATGATACTGATAAATGTGTTTATTCTTGCACTTTTTTACTGTAGCACTTTTTTGAATCACTTTATATATATTGTTTCATTTCTTTTAGCTCGTAAACCTCTGTGTGAGCATTCCCTTTTTTGACAGTGTGCAGGTTCCTCCCTTGATATATTGTACACTGATTTAAATGGTACAAATAATGCAGAACTGTGACATAGGCAGTTAGAAACTATGGATACATGAGCAGAACATGGCTCAGTCACTGCAGCTTGTAGACTTGTCTGAATTTAGCAGGTCTCCTTCAGTGTCAGCTAGGTTATTAACCTACTGATCCTCCTGGCAGACCTTGCAAGGTATGTCTCTAAATAGACCATTCCTTAATGTGACACCACCATGTCTGAGCAACATGGTTGAGCAAAACCATTTATATTGTTCTGCTGTACCAAGGCCCTTGTCAATGCGACCTGCCACCTGTAATGTAATCTGTGTAAGATTACAGAGGATGTCCTGACCACATTTTAATTATTGATGCCAAATGCATTTAGACAAAGTGAAGAGTTTGGCTGGCTCTCATTTTGCATAATTAATTAAACATGCTGAAAGAAGTTGGAAACCAAACAGGAGAGAACAACATTTTGCTGTAGATCATTGTTGCACCAGTTGGTCTTTGTTATCTTGTCCTCTGCCAACTAATTCCCACTTAAGCTATATTTATTTATACCTTACTGAGAATTACTGTGCCTTCTTTAAATTTACATCTCCTGAATTAGTTTGGATTGCTTAATATTGGCAAAGGTTTAACCTCCAGGTGACTGTAAAACCTCTATAAAGTGCTTCTTTTACTACCAGGATTGTTATTACTCACTAAGATGCTGCCAGAGAAGTACAACCAAAAAAACTTCCCCTCCTAAGACATGTCACCCGCACAGCTACAGTAGACTACTTTGATTTTACATTGTGGAAAATAAGTTTCCTAGTGTAGACTAGACCCTGTCCCATTTTAACCCATTACTAACCCAGCATCACCTTCAGACTGACCTGAGATCAGTATTATCAAAATACCTTGTTCAATGGTGTGCAGCCAAGATATCACAGTGTAAAAGATAGCTGCCATATTGTCTGATATATCTGGATACTTGAGCCAGGAGCAGCAATTGTTTACATGCCTCCCTGCCTCACCCTGCGTTATCAAGAATGGTCATGCCTGATTGAGTTCTACTCCATCAACATGCTACCTTATCTTTTTTAGCCCCTGATAGGCAGGCTGTGTCTGGTACTATCAGATATTCTTAGTGCAATGTTACCAGGGTGTGTGTTAGTACAGTGCCTGGGTCTGTTATTGCCCAGCGCCTCCTGAAACTGTGTGTGGTTCTGTCTCTATCTGCTCGACTGGAGTAAACACCATGTCAGGATGCATTCCCCCAGTGTTAGGTAAGACATCCATATAGGCTCGCTAGCATCATCCAGGAATTGAAACGTAATATCATGGGCAGTGAAATTTACTTTGTACGTAGGTTATTCTCTATATATGGCATTTATTTCTCCAGATTCCTTGAATTTGGTCTGTTTTTTTTTTTTTTTTAAACATCTAGAAACTCTATCTCTTACTGTGTCTCATCTGATTTTCTGTCACCCAGAGACCATTATTGCATTGCCTGGAGTGGCCTTAGCAGGAAGATCCCAGTTCTGGTGTTTTGTCCTGAAGCTGTCATTTCTAAAGATGGGAATATCCGCTCTGTTGGAGGTATGTTACAGTTTGACAGAACTACAGAATGGCTATGGGAAAAGTAATGATGCTAATTGACTTAACCTGTGTAGACTACAACCAGTTGGATAGTATGTTTTATTGTTGTGAATATATGAAATGAAAATCCCATGTTTTTCATTTGCTACAGAGCGATACCACATGGCCTTCAAGATTGTGCGCACAGAGAGCCGCCTGGTACGAGGAATACTGACCAATCATGGCTTCCATGAGGTAAAGTTCTCCACTAAATCATGCAAATTTAAAATGGTAGCTTTTTACGTAAATATGTTGTCTTAACTTGGTAGATTAGTCTGAATCGCCCAAAATGTTGCATTCCTTTTCAGCAGCGCATGCTATTTATGCTCCTCTCTGCTGTGTAGCATAAGGGATAGTAGGCCTGTTATTTTTGCCTTGAGTGATACTGCCTGTGTCAAAGCCTGGGAATGCACCCATGGAAAAAAACCTGAATTGGACCTCAAGAGCATTAATCCTGTTTCACAAGGGCGCGCAATCCCCATTATTGCTCTTTCCAAGCAGTTACAATTAATTCCCTTTTTATTTCATTTCAATGCTTCTTGACTCCCACTAACCCATCATCAAAGGCAGGCTAGTGTCTACCACAGCATCACCAGAGCCAAAGTTTAATAAGCCTTTATTACAAACATCTGGCTTTCTCCAAGACAGTGAACGGCTATGCGAATCCTGCCTCCTCACCAATTGTTGGAATAAAACAAAACAAAACAAATAAAGTAATATGATGGTGATGAAAGTAGTTGGCAGGTTGGCCTTCCTTTTGAGCTGATTTCAAGAGAGCAGGCCGTATTTCACCAGGTTAGTGTCAGAGTGTCTGATCTGCTTCTTAGATTCATTGTAACCGAGCTGTCATATGTGATGGACATCAGAATTTAATACTGCTGTTGGTGACTGGAAACTGTACAGAGCTCATACAGTATGAACATCAATAGCTATACTTAGTTTTGAGCTTACATAATCTTTTGGTTTTTGAATGATCCCCTGGCATAAGTCATTGGTTCTGCGTGCAGTGAATCTAAATGATTTGATCTAGCCTGAGGATTCACGTCAACCGAAATGTCTGCTTTTCAGGTTCACCCAAATAGTAATGACTTTAACCTTATGTGGACGGGGTCTCACCTCAAGCCTTACCTACTACGCAGCCTTCAAGACTTCCAGAAGGTCAACCACTTCCCCAGGTATAATGATCTACTCAATTGTATAAGTTGAGGCAGAGTGTCCTGCCACTGTTTCCAATTTTAAAAATCACACTTCTGAGTCATTCTAAGCCCTTCAGTTCAGGCAGTGTATTTGTTGGCTTCCACTGCAAAGTACATTTAGTTTGGACTGGTGCCTTTCTGAAACATGAAATGAATCATATTGTCAGGCAGAGGGCGTCTTGTTATCACTGTGTTTGTATGAATTATTTTGTTTTCTCTCAGCATCAAAGCTGTGGAGCGCTGAAGCGTTTTAAATTTAAAGGTCAGTGGCCCTGTTCATTTCCAGGTCGTATGAATTGACGCGCAAAGACCGCCTGTACAAAAACATCCAGCGAATGCAGCAGGCTCATGGCTTCAAAAACTTCCACATCGTTCCTCAGACCTTTGTGCTTCCCTCGGAGTACCAGGATTTCTGCAGTAAGACTCCCCCCCACCCCCTACCCCCCACCCGATCCTGTTTGACTAAGCAGAGCTCAGTTTATGATACACTCACCGAGCACTTTATTAGGAACACGGTGTTCCTAATAAAGTGCTCAGTACTAATACTGGGTAGGTATTAGCTACCAAAGTGACATCCGCCTCCAGGTTGGACGTGTTGCATTCTGAGATGCTTTTCTGCTCACCACAGTTGATGAGAGGTTATCTGAGTTACTGAAGCCTTTCTGTCAGCTCCAACCAGTCTGGCCATTCTCCTCTGACCTCTCTCATCAACAAGGCGTTTCCGTCCGCAGAACTGCCGCTCACTGGATGTTTTTTGTTTTTCGCACCATTCTGTGTAAACTCTAGAGACTGCTGTGCGTGAAAATCCCAGGAGATCAGCAGTTTCAGAAATACTCAAACCAGCCCGTCTGGCACCAACAACCATGCCACGGTCAAAGTCACTGAGATCACATTTTTTCCCCATTCTGATGCTTGATGTGAACATGAACTGAAGCTGCTGACCTGTATCTGCATGATCTTATGCATTGCACTGCTGCCACATGATTGGCTGACTGGATAGTTGCATGAGTAAGCAGGTGTACAGGTGTTCCTAATAAAGTGCTCGGTGAGTGTATGTTTAGTATCATTACTCATTCTAAATGTATATATAATAAACCACCGCAAATCTCCATGTGTCTTACCCACGACCTCTGAATCTCTTCCACTCTCTCCTGCCTTAATCTTAGGTTGTTTTTCCAAGGACAAGGGGCCTTGGATTATCAAACCAGTAGCGTCTTCAAGAGGACGAGGCATCTACCTGGTCAGCAATGTAAGTGATACTGTCACAGGAGTTATCACTCTCTATGACTCCTCTAATGCATGTGTTAACTCAGAGCAACATTGGTGGAAGTTAACTGTAAGCATGCTGACCTTAAGCAATGCCGTGTGAACTGACACAGTCGGTTGGCCAGATGTTATCTGTGTGTGGGGGTGTAGTGATAGAGCTGTCTTTGAAATAAATATCAACCAGTGTTTGAGACATTAATAAGCATTGTGGAGTAAATCACACACTTCCAAGGCCCTGGCTTTTGGAACGGCTCCACAAGGTTCTCTCTCTCTTGGACAACGTATACACGATTTTTCTTCTAAGGCATTTTTATGAAACAGTGGAAAGAATGTCAGGGCGATATTTGGAGAGAAGAAAGAAATACGTTCATTTTTTTTGGTTTGGTTTTTCTCTGAACTGTAGCCAGCTCTGAGGTTAGTCACCCCCCACCCCCCCATCTGCTCTCGGCTTCGCCACCTGCAACACATTTTAACCTCATAAATGACCCATCTCCCACCACCGTATTATATTTTCATAGACTGCTATTGAGGATTGACCTGCTGTGGCCAACGCCATTGCAGATTCTACCATTCCTTGATCTGATTATTCCTTGATATTTATTTATTTGTAATTCAGTGTGCTACACTGTACATCAATTAACAGAAAATCGCTGTATTACTGGACTGCTTAAACCTGTTAAGATGGATTGCTATTTTTCAGTAACACCTGCATCTCCTCCTTTGTGTGAGGTGTTCATTGATGTTATATTTTATGTTTCTAATTGTTATCTGCAGCCAAGCCAGATTTCAATGGATGAAAACATCTTGGTGTCTCGCTACATTAATAATCCACTACTGATAGATGGTAAGTTCTTCACTCCAGGTTTACTGTTAAAGACACAGTGTTGCCTTATTTAGTCATTACCTTTTAGTTGAGCATTATTTTAGCAGATTTGAACAGAAAGATCAATAGGACTTGCCTAACTTTTTTTGTTTTGTTTCCAGACTTCAAGTTTGATGTGCGGTTGTACGTGTTGGTGACATCATACGACCCGCTCCTTATTTATGTGTATGAGGAGGGCCTGGCGAGGTGAGCTGTGTGCTTGATCTTTGTGTTGTTTTCTAAACTGTTTATTTATACTTTATTGGGATCCTGTTTAGCTGATGCTACAGTAACTGCTGGTCTTCTTGGGGTCCAAAAAAGACATTCCAGCAAATTTGATATAAAGACAGATAGACAACAGAAACTAAAAGGCACTCAGCAGAGCGCAAACCTCTGCCAACACTGAGCAAGTCTCCAACTTGCAGTGCTGCAGCCTCCGTAATGGTGTGTGTTTGTTTATCATTTGTCTTCCGGGTTTGATTTTCTGACAAAACAGCACATGAATGCAGTGCTGTTTAGAAGCCGACTTGGAAGTCCCGGATTTCGGACCTTCCCACCAGCACTTGAATCTAATCAGCTGATCCTTGGGCCAGGGGCTATAATCTGTCCACAAAATTTAAACAACATTCGTTTGTAATCTTTTGATATATCTTGCTAACAGACAGACAGACAGACAGGGGTGAAAACATAACCTCTTTCCAACTTTGTTGACTGTGGTAAAGATAAACATTATTAGACATCAACATTATAACATGATAGCATTTCAGGAAATTTGACAGGTATGACACAGAGGTACGGAGAAACAAGATGAGTCAAATCCCTTTAAGGCCAATGTTTTAGACATGGGAGGTGCAGAATTCATTAAATCAGTCATCTAGTCAAATGATTAGCTGTGTGGATGCAGTTTTAGTCTATTTCTTTTGTGCAGTTTGAATAGCTAAGGAAATCCTCTCTGTAATTGCTCATTATGACTAATTAGGATCTGTATCTGTAGAGACTTACAATAATGTGTCCATGGTCAGGTATAGGCCCTGATGAGATCCATCATACACTGGGTGAGACATCATCACTGCTGCTCATGATGCAGTGACCAGAAGAGGGCAGTCTCAACTTTCCAGACCTACCATAGTGTGCTGGTGGTGGTTTTTAAAACAAAGCTCTCTATTGTCTCAGTAGAATGATGTGCTAATCAAATGTTGTTGGTTATGACATTGTTCAAAGATTGTGATTACTGTGTAACTGCACTGTATTGATTGGACTCGCGCTCTTTAGAGCCAGTATAATTTATTCATTCAAGATTAAGGCTGTCAGGCAGAGTTAGGGCAGGATAGGGCAAATGATGAATAGAACGACTGGCTCACCGCTGCTATCTGACAGAGGTACGTGCTGGAAGCAGAGTGCCACTGCCCTCTCGTTTGCTGGGCTTCATTATGAACTGTGAGCAATAAATCTTGGCCAAATTCTGAATCCCACTTTTATCTCTTGACATTCCACTGGGGTTTGATGGTATTCAGGTACACACTGTGTGCCAAGGAATTCTCATTATTGCACATGTGGCGTCCACTCTTCTCAAATGCTGCCAGAAACTAATCTCTCCTCAAAGTGCCCCATTACTCAGTCAAGTGTCAGCCTTGTGAATGTGGTCATTATGGCAGATATGTAACAAATTTGCTGTGATGAGTTGCATTTTTGTTTCTTGTACAAATAAGCACTGTTTGTCCACAGGTTTGCCACAGTCAAGTATGACCAGGCTTCAAAGAACATCAAGAACCAGTTCATGCATCTCACTAACTACAGCGTGAACAAAAAGAGCAGCGACTATGTCAGGTAACTTGAATCAATGATGAACATATATTGAGTTTATAGTATGTCAACAATAAGCTTACTGTCTTTCTTCTGAATATGTTGCACTGAAGGTGAGACAGTTAATGGGTAGCCAGAGTGAGTCATCCATTTGTTTACTTGGAAATTTGAGTTGGCATTTATTCCTTTTCAGTTGCGATGACCCTGAAGTCGAGGATTATGGGAACAAATGGAGTATGAGTGCAATGCTGAGGTATTTGAAGCAGGAGGGGAAAGACACCACATGTGAGTCAGAGCTTCATTCTTTTCTTCATTCTCATCCTTTTCACCTTTCCCTTGGTTTTAATATCCATGCAAGATGACGAAAATAAAATTGACTCAGTTTGTAGTAGCACTTCTCAACTCCTGTTCAGTTTTTATCTGTCCAGAAGTGTCTATCCATCAAAATGTTAGAATTGAAGCAGAGTAAATCAGCAACATTTAGGACCCATCACCCCCACCCACCCTGCCTTTGTCTCCATGTTGTGTGTTCCAGTGCTGATGAGCCAGGTGGAGGACCTCATCATCAAAGCCGTGCTGAGTGCTGAACTACAGATTGCCACTGCCTGCAAGATGTTTGTCCCCCACAAGACCAACTGCTTTGGTACCATCTCCATATTCTTCACTAAATGTTTTCGACCATATGGAAACTGAACTAGTACGCTGTTCTTACTCACATATGTTTGCAGAATAGAATAAGGCTTGCTTGCACCTGCTAAAGTTGTAAAGCCTATTACAGGTATAACATAAGCCTGTTTGAATTTGGGAATCAGGTCAAGGTTCTCAGATACAATGGCACTGATCTGAACTGAGGGCATCGTTAACAAACCAACATGTCTTCACTTTTTGACTGAGAAAACCCAATGCAACAGCTAAAGATAAAAATAATTAGCCTACTTGCCACACTCATTTGTGCTACTGACACCCCTCCTCCTCCTCCTGGGGTGCCCTTAATATTCTGGGTGAATGAGGATTGTAGCTTCGCAAGACTTTCCTAGGACTGAACAGACTTTATTTGAACTACGGGCAAATTCTCTCCATGCTTACACCACAGATACACTCACGTATATACCACACATACGCTCACACACACTCCCACACCCCTCAGATTTCCTTTCAGTTTCAGATTCATTGTCTTGCAGTTCCTCTATACGATTTCTGGTCTGAGCTGGGCTGTGGTTGTAGACAGTCATTCCTGAGTGTGGAGCCTTCCTGCCTGTTGCTGCTCTCTGACTGGCTGCTGGGCCGTGGAAGGCCTGTTGACTGAAGCAGGAATTCGCTTCCTCTTCTCTGTTGCCATTCAGGTCTGTCTGATTTCGGCTGACTGTTTTCTTGGCCGCTCCTGCCTAGCAGCGGGCTCGTGTGAACTCCATTTTGGAGCCATTACCCATGTTAGTGTTGGCACTAATTGCCTGCGCTCTTTCTCTGTCTCTCTCTGTCTCTGGCAGTCTCTCTGAGATTTGGGGTTTGAACGCAAGCATGTTGGCCAAGCCTCCCTCAGTGTCTCTTTTTCACCCTCTTCTTCTTTTCTCTTGTTTCTATTCGTTTATCGTTCTTACTGTCCTGCTCACTCTCTCTTCCACCTCTCAGTTGTTAGAAAAATAAAGGCCCTTGCACTTTTGACATGCCTCTCTAGACATAATAGCCCCCTGATTGCTGGTTGTGTGGGCTGTATCGGTGCGTAGATTCACACTATCTGACAATCGCCTGCATAAAGATGCTATCTGCACCCTGAGCATCACTCCTGGGTTGAAGAGCCATACAGGCCCAGGGTGTGAATGTTGACTGTGCAGGTATTTATGGGATATGGTGGCTTGGCGAGCCTTAATCTGGCCCTCATACACACCTGATGGACATGAATAAACAACCAGATGACACATTTCTTTGGAGCGAGAGTGAAAAAAGGAAAGAAAAAACAGGTTTCCTCTTATTCTCATTCATTCTCTCACTCTCTCTCATTCTACTTGCCCAGTTAAGCTTATATTTGGGATCAGCTGTTTATTATCTTCTTATCCCAATCACAAAGTGCTTTATACATAAATAGACAAGCTATTCCAAATACAAGCATGGAAACAGAATTTACACAGACTGTAAAAACAGTAGGTGGGATAATGTGTTTATTGGCATCTATAAATGGGATATGGCCTCTACAGCACCAAAGCGTGCAACATATTTTTGTTGTGTAATGCTATACCTGTCTAGAATACTATAGTTTCTGATAAATAGCAGAAAATTAATGCATATGCACGTGGATTTGTCAGAGATTGTCAAATTCAGTACTTTCATCATGCCACTACAACAATATCATTGTGTGGAACACAGGCAATTAAGTCCTACACCTTGTAGTTCGATACAAAAACCACTGTGGTCTGCTGTGAACATGCCCATTACCTTACCTCAGCAATATCAGTTTACTGTTGAATGTAGTGTAATTTTGTTGTCTTCGGATGGCCCCAAGCAAGTTAATTACAGCATTCATAGTCTGTCTACAGGATTAAGTTTCCAAAGACAGACACTGACGGTTCCAGAGGACCACCCTCATCCTCGCTCTGTTGATCTGCCTCTCACAAGGTGGGCCTGTTGCATGCTAACTGCCTGTGTGTGTGTGTGTTTTTGTATGTATGTATTATACACACATACAGACATGTAGGAGCTAGTGTATAACAGGCAGGTCTGTTTGTGCTTCAGGGAGTCCAGTCTAATATCCCTGTGTGCTTTTTCTTGTTAAATAATATCCACCCAAACCACCGAGGAGCCGTGTTCTCTCAGCTGCTGTCAGCCTCCTCTCCCTTCCTCCTACACCACTTATCCTTGCTTTTCCCCCTCTGCAACCTACAAAAATAAACAGGTAAAGCAAAACACCAGAATGCTGTGATGTATGGCAATAAATAACTGTGTGTACGGGCAGTGAATATCCCCATAACAGCAGCCATTGTTCAGAGTTTTTACACAATCTCTGGCTTGTCTGGAAGGGAGCCATGCAAGACCGTAAAGCACGTTATAATCTTAATTTGCAGCAAATTATTCCCTGGCATTTTAGTGTCTATTAATGCCTTTAATACAATGTTTATTGTTTTCAAATGGGATTTCTGCCCTTTGCTCAAATTACCCTGCCTATCTAAATGGGCATACAGTAACAAAATCTTTTTATAGCTCTGTAATGTCTGATGTGGGAAGGAATAAAAACAACAGATTTTTAGTTTTTCACTGGTAAGAAGTGTGTGTGTGTGTGTGTGTGTGTGCGTCTGTGGAGAGAGAATGCCACCCATGCAGCTCCTTACCGCTGCCTTGTGATTAATGGACAGGCTTTTTACCGAGGGATACTGATTACGAGATGTTTTGACTAAGATCTGATTAGCCAAGCCAAAGGCCTATTTTATTACACACAAAACATTCCACTTACTGGTCCTGTGTTCCAATGAACGTCCCTCACTGAGTGCTGAGTGTGGTTGGATCCCCCGTCTGTGAACCACTCTCCCTGTTTTACATTTGTCAGACAGTTCCACACTTTACTGCAGCACAAATAGGGGTACCCCGATGATGACAGCATGGTTGCTACTAATTTCAATGTCTTTTTAAGAATGATACATGGATTTGGGCCCTTCTATCACGATAAGGCTGTACAGTGTTAACTGTTTTAATTTGTTGTCTTCAGGGTGTTTTTTATGGTTCTGGCTCCAAGCTGCTCTGCTCTCTGCAACAGCAGAGAAACAGTTCAACAACAGTAATTTATCACAGAGTGATGCAAGAGTAATCCAACTGTCCTCGCCTACGACGAAAGCACACATGAAGGAGATGCTTGTTGCTGTTGTTCTTGTGGGCCAACAAGCTGCATGGCCAGGGTGGAGAGATCATTGTTTTTGGGCGTTTGTCTCTTGTGGTGGAGTTTCCAGCAGCGCCCATCCAATATTAAACCAAAAAAACACTTCTCTGCATCATCCCTCCTCTCTCCTCTCATGTTTTTTTCTTTCCCTCCCTCTTTAATGGGTGTGATGTGGATGCACGCTGCCTCTCCTCTCCCTGTCTGTGATGCTTGTTGTGGGCTCGCTGCGGGCTCGTTTAACAGCGCTGGCCCGGCAGCGGTCGAGCCGCAGAACAAACGTGTCTAGCAGCAAGCGGCTCGGCGGGCTCATGGGGCAGGAACAGCGTCTGCCCCTAATTGGAGGAAAATGCACGGCACATGGAGTCTGCTTGTCGGGGGCTGGCGAGGTGGTGCACCCCCCCCCCACTCCCTCCCTCCCCCGTTCCCCCTGTTGTTGTGGTGCCACTGATGAGGCACTGCAGGCTCAAACCAATTTATTCCAGTGCTCCGTTCCCCGAGACTAATACATAATGTTTTATGACACACACTCTCTGTCTCTCTCTGTGTCTGTCTCGCTCTCTTTCTGTGTGTGTGCGAGTGTGTGTGTGTGTGTGTGTGTGTGTATGTGTGTGTGTGTGTGTGGTTTTTTTATATAAAAGTGGAGAGAAAGGGATCAGCCTGCAAATGGAAAAGAAAATCCTTGCGTTCTGCTTAGCAACTACTGTTTAGCACTGGGTGTCCAATCCATCCTCAGAAGTTAAAGATGGCTCTTGCAGCTTATGTTGCAGGCCTTGGCTCAGGGACATATGACAAACTTTGTTCAGTTCCATCATGGATATACAGTTGTTGGACGAACCACTTTGAACCTCATGACCCTATCACATTACTTACTGCAGACCCATGCAACATAGCCCTATGAATTAGGCTAACCTAAATCCAATTGGGACACCTGGTTGGGATTTATCCAAATTGTAAGAAGAGCAAAAATGTATGAGTGTTTTGAGGAAATGGTGACAGTCTGAATTCAAGGGCCAAGTGGTGGAGGCCTGGGATTTTGGAGAGCACAGTATGTGCTTATGGCTCACAGAGGATTAGCTAAGCATCGAACTAGGCCAGAGCTGGCTAACTATCTTCTGATAGTCTTTGTTGTAGGTGCAAATTTTAACAAGCAGCTTCACTTGTTGTGGGCCAACAGGCTGCACGGCAAAAGTGGAGACATCATGGTTTGTGAAACAGTTAATCTAATGAGGTTTTTAACTGTATACCACGAGTAATGTACAGCCTAATAAATGTAACTTGTTCTGTTAAACTAGAATTGCTCAGCCTATCATTATTCAACCAAGTGCAGTGTGAAGCCATCACTCGCCGTCACGCTGGCTTTTGTGTGCTTAACACTGGCATTGACCTGAGATACTAGAATAAACAATGTTGGTTATGGCAGCTTTGAAACTTCCAACCCTCTGGCCTATTCTCAACACAGAGTCTGTTCTTTTGAAGTGCCATTAGGAGGATTTTTCCTCTGGCTTTATGGCTATGCTTTGCCCTATCCCTGTAAAATGCTGTGGTTTTTGTTTCCCCGCAGGCAGCAGCTGGGGCCTGGGGGTCGCTGGCTGGGGTGACACTCCCCAGAGCGGTGTGAGGGAGCGGTGGGGTGGGCTCTCACAGTCCTGTCACAGCAAGCGTTATATCACTCAGGGGAAGGAGAGGCGAAATGAGGAGAGAATGGATGAGTTTGTACACAGAGAACTCCCTGATCACTTTGTGAAAAGGCTTTTATCGTGTCACTCGGTGCCAAGCTGCTATTGGAGTGGAATATATAGGAGTATGTGAGGCTGCCTTGATTTGCCAGGTTCCACTCACTTGGGGGAACATCTTCAACTTTCCAGCTTTACGTTTATCAGAGTTTTTCTCTTGTCATAATCATCTGCTTTGCCTCAATTGGACAAGACACTCGCTTTATGACAGAAGTGAAGCTTTTTGTTCCACCCATTAGAGTGCTGTCCTTCTTGTTAATATGCGGTGACAATATGTAGACTGCCGAACCGCCCAATAATGAAAAGATTATCGACTGCGTGTATGAAAATGTTCACAGCCACAGTTTGTTTTTGATCTGCAGCCTTATGTAAGCAGCTTCAGCAGAGATGAAATGTGTATGCACTTAGCTAATGTAATGCAGCCAATCCCTCAGTAGCAGGCTTTGATGTATTTTCTCTTTTGAGTGATTGGATATATAATATGCATGTAATCAGTAGCAGAAAGACAGAGGCCGTGTTGCCAACTGCCACATAGTGGGGCTACGATAAGACTCTGGAAATACTGTGTTGTGACTTTGATACTTTTACCCATCATCCTTCATTTGCAGTGAGTAGAGAAAGAGAAGAGGCTTGTGATTTTGCCTGTGTCTGCTGCCCAGTCTGCGGTGATAACTTCATGATTCATTGTGTTTTGCCCTCTGCAGAACTGTACGGATTTGATGTGCTCATTGACTCCAACCTCAAACCCTGGCTGCTAGAGGTGAACCTCTCTCCCTCGCTGGCCTGGTGAGTGACGTCATCTTATCCGCTCACCGTTCAGTGGAATTCCACGATGCTTTATCATTTGATCCTTTTATCTGTTGTTTCAGGAGAAGTTCTCGCTGAAAACATTTCTTTTATCCTACCAACTCAAACAAGTGTTTTTCTTGGAATATGCAGCCAATTTCTGTTCTTCCCAGATACGCATAAACATCCTCTGGTTGGGCTGAGTAAAAAAAGGGGTTGTTAATACAGTAGGTATCGCACAGAGGGAAATGACACTTACATTTGTTGATAAATACCCTTAGGCTAGAGTTGTAACCAAAGATTTTATTTCTACTTTTATTTCTACTTCTCTGGAAATGCCACTAAGCAATTTATTCAGGGTCAGACAGTAAATCAATTCCTCCTTGCAGCAACTGACTCATTTTGCTCATGAAAAAGTGTTATGGGGGATATTCACACTGAGTGTGTCTGGGTGTTTGCATTTATTTAGTTATTTTTAAATAATAATTTGTTTTATTTGCAGTGATGCACCTTTGGATCTGAAGATAAAGGCCAGCATGATAGCAGACATGTTTTCTCTTGTGGGTGAGTGCATGCTGAAACAGCGTCTCAATAGTTCCTCCAAGTTTTGTTCTAGTGGTTCCACTTCATAGATACTCAGTTCTTACATGCTGTATGCTTATATCTAGATGTTCTTTTGTGACATATCCACTAGCATAGTAAACTGCATGCTACTTCTGATTTGCATTCATACTGTAGCTGTTCAACTGATGCTCTTAAACTGTCTTGCTCAAAGGGAATGAAACCTTTGTGGGGATCAAACCTGTGACCTGTTGGATATGGGACAGTCTCTCTAACCACTAGACAACTCTGCTACCACAATCATAGATACCTAAAACCATCTTGTCATCCATTTTTGTTAGTGTGCGGCTCTCTATTGTGTGTGCTACAACCAAGACATTAACTTGCTGTTGCGTCAGGGCCTAAACACTGTCAGGAGCAGCAATGTGGATGGAAAGCCTCCTGCCCAAGGGTCCTGCTCTCTTTAGCATTTAGCCTGCAGCAGGTTCCCCTGTGCTTGTTTCTCAGCCCAGTGTTTCTAAATAATAAGGGCTCTCCTCAGTATAGTCTTGCTCCAAAAGCATAGATGCTAGTTGGCCTTTCTCCTGACCGACAGGTTTCAAGCCTGTGGAGACATTTAGCTATTGTTTTACACTTAAATGTTCGCCCCACATTCCGCTTGTTAACTTTGCGCAAACTGTTGAAAATAGCTGCATGGCTCCGTAATGGGGCTCCAGGACTGAGCAAAAACCGCAGCCTTCATTAATTGACATTAAATGACTTGCGGGGGAAATTGTCAACAGAGGCCTTGGTTGTTTTGGAGTCATTAAGCTCTCTTGAGAAACTGGATCCTGCACTGTCAAGCTAAAGCAATCTTTAGCATGTAGACATAAAAAATGCTTAGCCCAAGGCGGAGATCAACACTGTTTATACAACAGTGTTAGCGGCAGGGAATGAGATGTGTCTCTGTTATGTCTCCTCCCCTCTTAATTATTGCATTCGCATGCAGCAGGGAGAGCTTCAAAATATTTTGTGAAATGCAAGTTTTAACCCAAGAGGAATCTCTCATCCTGACACACACACACAATCTGACAGTATGGTCTTTACCCTACTAAATGGGATTTGAAAAGTATACATGCAGTACAAAAGTGACAGATATTATCTAAGCTTTCTTTGATATATCTTGACTCTTTAACTCCACTTAATCCTCTGCTCTCTCCTCCTTACTCTCCGTGGCATCCATGGAACCCATTGGCCAGCAGGCACTGAGCCATTAAGTCTATCTGTGGACTCTGTCTAATAATACCAAGGGAGCGGCTATTTTCTATGTGTGTGTGTCTGTGTGAGCCTGGGCCATGATGCGGCTTCAAACCCCTCCCCTCCAGCTCATTAAATGAGAGAGCAGAATCATAAATTGCCAGTTATCTTTGGACTGAGGCATTTGTGTGGGCCTGGGGAAAATGAGCAGTGGCATGTAAAACATAGCACATCTATTATGCACCAAACAAACTCAGGCGCTGTTGGCTGATAACACTTGGGTTGCATCCCAGCCCTGTAAATAATGACAGCACGCCATTAACATTCATTTTCCCCTTGTGTGTAGCTGTCAGTTACGTGTCACCCGTGTTTGTAATAATTGCTGCGTTTAGGCAAGAGTATGGCAAAGGCCTGATTCTTACCTGACGGCTTGGATGAGGTAGTACAAATAGCCTCAGGGTCCAAGCTGTCAGTTGACTTGATTCAACTCAAGTGTAAATGCAAGATACAATATAAACATGTTTCTTTAACATTTTACAGTTTCACCAGCCGTTAGCTTTGGAGGAGCTCTGTAAAGAGGGAGCAATTATGTAATGGGGGTGTGGGAATTATTAGGCAGAAGATTGTTGATTTGAATCCCAGGACAGGGTGGGAAAAATTTATTAGGGCAAATGTTTTTCACGTTTCCTGATCAACTACTGTCAAGATGCACTTGAGCAAGGCACTTAACCCCTAACTGCCCCAGTAGAGCTGCTTAGGGGCCAACAGTAGGAGACTGTGGTTGTACTGGGCAGCTCCCAGGTGCTGAAAAAAGCATGTATGTTCAAATTTCCCTGGTTAAATAAAGGTAAAAAAAATGAATGCCTCTTTGAATTCATGTCCAGAGAAGTAGTATATAGATATATGTTGTGGGTTTACACATAATTTATTGCTTCCATGCCCCACATTCTACTGGTTTCTTGCACAGTCTGGACCAAAAATTAGTCTTCATACAGTCCCTTGCATAAAGACAATTACACGATGCTGAAATTAATGAAATTGTCACTTTAATGTTGATAGCATTAACTATCTTGAACAAGGAACTAACCTAAACTTACTTATGGTTTTCTTTTTACCTGGGACATCTCAACCATTATTCATGAACATTCACAAGTCTCTACAAAAGTTAGAAATCAGAATACTAAGATATTAATCTGTGATGTCTTCCACTGCATAGCATTGTATAGCACTGGAGCTGATCTGCTGACAATAGATGAGAGACTGTGTGTGACTTTGTGAACTCAAATAATATTTGTCTGATAATTTCCGGCCAAATTAGGTTTGTATTACAGCAGTGCCATCAGGTCAGAACCAGGAAGGAATAACATATTTTTAACCTGATTTCATTCATGTCTTTCTCCTTTACGGCTGACTATGTGCCATAGGCTTTGTGTGTCAGGACCCCCTTCTGAGACAGCCACGCTCTGACCGAGTCACCCTGGACCCCAGCCTCAAGCACCCAGCCCAAAGAACACAGGTACTGGACTCTCACCAACACATACAGTACATATTGCACACTTGGGGATGAGAAAAAACAGCCAAGCCAAGTGTCGCACTCATCCACCATTCCTTGTGAAACATTCCCATCCTTGTCTTGGTCTTACTGTCTCTTACGGTATATTCTTGCCTTTGCCATTGAGCTCCCCTCTTACCCTCACGGAAAATTCACTGTAATGCAAAACAACTGCTAATGCAATTACAGTGTTTGAGTGACGTCACTTTGTGAGTGCTACTCTGTGGCTTATTGTTTTATCATTTCTAATCAAGTGACTAATGCTCTCACTAGGCCTTGTTGCTTAATGATGCCACAACAGCTAATGCACTTGGCTCCCTCCAGTCAACTACTGCACCCAGCTTTGGCCCGGGATCTACTGGAGGGAGATTACCAAATCAGACAGTTTTCTGCTCCACCTCATATTGTGTAAAGGGACTGTTAAGACATCCAGTAACAATGCTGCTTCAGTGTTGCATGTTCATGTGTGCATGCTTGAGACTGTGTGTGCCTGTATGAAAGTTAAATGTGTCACAGTAGATGCTGATGTGGTTGCTTACACCCAACTCACCATCTTCACCCATTGCTTCTTAGCACCCTTTCTCAGCACAGGCAGCCACTGCACACAGCAGACTGGTAAGTTCTCTTCAAACTCATCCATATTAACTTCCCTTTGCCTTTTCCCTTTGCCATTCACTGATGCCTGTTGCATTACCGGTAAGAAATTACTTACTGCCGTCTGCTTTCTGCTACTTATTTAATTATATGGCCTTGGTATTTTTCATAGTGGCAGACAGATGGCTTTTATTGATTCCTAATGCCATTTTTATTAGAATCCTCATTACATTAGCAAAGTGGCCTTTACAAGCCAGTGGTTTAAATGCTGCAATGCAGCACTAGACTCAGAATCTCTGCAGCATCTCAGCTCTTCAGACAGAGCAAAAACAAGCCCACCCCTAAACCAGGGCTGTCACAGAGGCAGTTGAAGAACTCCAGGGGCCTATGGAGAACCTGTCCTCTCCCTGTACTCTGATTAGGGGCAACAGTTGAGACTTTTTCAGAGGGATTAGGCCTTGTCACTCTTTGGCTGCCATTGTATCCCCCCAGCCGCGTCAGACAAATTAAATGTAATCCCCCTGCTATTTAGATGACAAATTCTGTATGTGATCCTGTGGGGTTATGCCCCGCCGTCTGGCCCGAGCTCAAACCTGCGTGCCAAAGTCGTCAATCACGGCCTGGTAGTGCATGCAGTGGGGAGGCAGCCAGGAATGCCAGTGAATAACAAAAATGTGCCATTTATGTAACAGGGAGGGAAGAAGAGGGGTTGATTTTTGTTATTATTCCAAAGATAGTTTGCACATTTTCCATTTATAGAAGAGTATTTCTATCTTTGTTATATTTCAGATCCATAGATTAAGGTTTATCAATAAAACATGACTACTTAGGCATGAATTTAAGAATTAAACCTAGTCTGACAATCTTTAAAAACATCCAATTCATTCAGATTATGAAGCATCCAATTCTTTGCAAAGTTGGCAAGGATTTGTGTTGGAAAGAGGAAATACAGCACACGGATGTTATTGATATACTGATATTATCTCCACCCTTCTCCCCTGTAGCGGCAGAGGCCCGCATCAGCCAATAATCCAGAAACAGAGGGGTCTAAGGACAAACTAGGAGCTAAACAAGGCCTGGGAGACAGCACTCTGAGCCTGACTGCTGAGGAGGTAACTACTCTTAACTGTTAATAATGGAACTGTGTGACACTCTCAATGCAATCAATATTGTTGGACTAAGGCAGGCTGGGAAACTGAATGTACACCGACTCTTGTGTCTGAAAAAGAGTGTTCTATCTCCTTTCTCTAATGTAGATCAAAGTGCTGAGGAGGATAAGGGAGGAGTATGAGAGACGAGGAGGTTTCATCAGGATCTTCCCTACCCCAGAGACCTGGGAGCTCTATAGGTAAGCTGAGCCAAGAATGAATGGACTGATCACTAATGAATCCCTTTAGGCTCTATGTCCATAAGTGCTCATTATTGATACCCTCTTCAAATGAATTTGGCTCAGGATTTTTAGGCTAACGCAATCAGTGCCTAAAGCCAAACCATACTACTCCTCTAGACTGCTACTAATGACCCACCAGACCAAGGCGTATGCTACAGAGTTACTGTACATTAGTTGTCAGAAGGTATTTATAGAGCTCTGTATATTATTTTCCATGCATGGCTCATATCCCACAGTGACTTCAAGTTGAAACGGCATTAAAGCTGCTGTTTGAGAGGAAATCCATTTTTGTGCTTACAGTCCATATTCCTATATGAAGGATTTGCTGCTTGATTAGCTTCATGGGGCTGTCAGTAGTGGGGATTTCGTGGCATTTTTAACAGCATGTTATTGAGTGGTCTGGGAAATTGTTAGGGCATTTACAACAGTGGCTGCTTTTCAGAGTGGCTGTATCACAGTAGCCCCATTTTAACACATTTCCCACAAATAAGGCAGTCGAGGCTCGTTCGGGCCCCTGCCGTTATGATTATTGTAATTTGGTTATTATCTCCCTCTCTCAGTGGATATCTGGAGTCCAAGACATCAATGAACTCCATGTTGGCAAACAGACTTTTCCATGGAAGGTAAGCTTTTCCATTGTGGTCGGGATTGGGGAATAGTCTCTCCATCAGTTTGTGGAAAGGGTTGGATTGTAACGTGGTGTTTGTTTGGTCTTTCAATTGGATAGGTGAGAGGAACAGCTGAAAAGATGTCACACAGTCAAGTTTTCCAGCGCGCGCCCAATGTCTATGTGGCAGTGTGGCTTCTTTTTGGGGGCAGGAGGGGAAAGATAGTTATGGAGCATGAAAAAAACAGAGAAAAGAAATCTTCAAATAGATGAACTGTGCCTTTTTATCGAACCACATTTTTGTTATTGTAATACACCATGCATTTATGTTATTTAAATCAGTATGGGCTTTCAACTTTTAACCACAACTTTGACTATGGCAAAATATTGTCTGGGGATTTGGCCCCCCACTTAGCCCATTTAGGATTTTTCCATATTGCTTTGGTAACCAGATTGGGGAGACCGTCTGTTACTGCAAGACCACGGTTGGTATTATCATTTGCCATTTATCCGCCTCCTTTGGTCCGTCACCGTCTTGCTAGACTTCTATACAAGATATTCAGACACATTACTCATTCTCAGAACTGGCGTCAGTTAACCCCGTCTCATCTACTTACTAGCTGTCTGCCTTATTCTGAAATCTGAAGTATCCAATGGTGTGTGAAGTCTTGCATTTTTACCAATATCTATGATAGACTAGATGAATAGAATAGATAAAAGGGGTTTGAGTATTCTCCATTGGGGCCCATATACTGTATATTAATCTGGCTGAGGAGCTTAGGCTCGACAAATCAGTGTAGTATTTTACTGTAAATGACTTCTTAAAACCCACGTTAATAAACTTGCTTGCTGTAACAATTCTTATACTTTGTATTTTATTTATTTTATTGTTGACTTATTTATTATTGATTTATTATTAATAGGTTAGTTAATATAATATTGTGTAATCTGTTTTTTTTTTATGTCTTTTTTCTCTTTACTTATTTCCTGTCCTTATGCTCTCTAAAGTGCTGTGTAAATATTGTAGCTGCTTTACAAATAATTACTATCATTATTATTATTACTACTACTACTACCGTTCTGTTGACCTGTTGTCCTCTGTCTCCCAGGAACCTGAATGGGAATGTGCAGCTGCAGGTGGATGTTTTCCATGGAGGTCATGTCCTCCAGTATGAGAGGAAGTTGCTGTCTCTGGAGGTACGTAAGAGGAGACAGCGCCACCTGGCCCAGCGCTCTGCTGCAGGGAAGAAGAAATTGGGTAGGTCTGATGTATTCTGGCTCAGTTCAGCAAGCTTTGCTTTAATTCACATCTCAAATGGAGGGCAGCCTAGCTAAGTGGGACAAATTCAGCCACTCATGCACTTTTGGTTTCAATAAAGAACTCCCCTGTGTCACCGTAACATTGGCCAAATATGACTCCGGATGAGTTCATTTCATTACAGCAACAATAAGAACCTTCTTTTGAGTGTATGTGTATTTTATACAATAAGGCAGAGTGATGCAACTGACATTTGTCTTTCCCCATAATGCTGCATACTTAGGAAGGGAATCCAAGGCCTCCCCCACTGAGAGCAGTGGTCAGGATGTCGAGGAGCGAGAGGAGTGTGTTCAGGAGGAAAGGGAGGAGGAGAAGCAGGCTCGTGAGCCAATCTCACAGAAGGCTCCGGTAGTGATGCAGACCGGACCGGTGGCCACCCCGCTGGAGTGCTTCCACAATGAGGCCCTATCCACCTCAGAGGCAGCCAAGCGCACTGCCAAGCCAAAAGTCAACCTGCTCCACATCCTCCAGCAGGGCTGGGACCTCAGGTCAGTCTGTCTCCCGGGCTGCTCCTCCCGCTGGCAGCTCTCTCATCTTCCTCCCTTAATCCATTCCTTCTCCCCTGCCTTCCCCTCCTTCCCCCTGTTAGAAGGAGAATTATGAAGTTTGGCATCAGCCAAAAGAGCTAGGAAGAAATTCTGTCCTTCCTTAGATAGCCCATTGCATGTTTTGTTCAGTCTGTTTTGAGTGTGACTCCTCTATGTCTACCTTGGTCAACATATGGATGATCAGGGGTCCAGGGCTAACTAATCCTATGCTTCAGTTCCATGTAGAGACCACTGGTTGATACACTGCTTGTGTGGGGTTGCTAATTGCAGGGTCAAAATGCCTTTTTTTTTGTCTCTGAGGGACATTTCTTTTGTCTTTAAAGCCCCCCACCTCACCCCCTACCTAATATTAAGCGATACAGTATGTTACCATAACTATTTAGCTTTCTGTGCTTTTAAAATTACATTGATAAACAACAACAGTTAGAGATGATACTGATTTAGCTAGTCTGAGTAGGAACTGTGCGAGGCAGGTTGTTCCTCAATCCAGGGGCCCCGATGGCAAACTTCAGTCAGCTTTGGTCTTGAGTGTAGACCGAGGAACCATAAGAAGAGCCTTGCTAGAGGATCTCAGGTTTCATTCAGGTTCATGGGGGGATTAACATGTCTGTAAAATAACGAGGGGCCATATCTTGCTGACCTTTAAAAGTAATCAGTAAAATTTTAAAATCAGTTCTATAACTGACTGGCAACCCGTATAAAGATGCTAGAATTGGGGTGATATGGTCTCTTCGTTTAGCTCTTAGTTCTGAAGACAAGAGCTTGAGGCAGGTGTAAAGGCATTTGCAATAGCCTCGACAAGATGATATAAAAGCATGAATAATGTTGTCCAAATTGGCTGAGGATGAAACACCTTAATTTTTGATATATTCCTTAATTGAAAGAAACAGGACTGTACTGTACACTGTCAAAATCCACCTCCAAATACTGCATACTTCTGTCTAAATTGCAACAAAGACTGCAGTCTCCTATTGATTTTAAAAGTGGGCCTGAAATTGTAATTTGAGGAGGAATTACAATAACAAGTCTGAGTTTGTAGAAATTCCTTAGTGCTTGCCAGGACTGTGCATGGAGCTGGGCAATTATAGTACAGTATATCATTGTTTGTGTTTGACAGCTTTTTCCAAAACATTTTTTTCCCACTACAATGTTCTGACAGTACCCTTTTCAGGTTCACTCGGGCCATGAAAACAATTCATCATTCTGATGCTGGCGCAGGACAAGTCACACTGTGCTCCAACAACTTTTGGCTAAAATTGATACATACCTGTTTTTGTTTTCTCTCTCTCTGGATGCCTAAGTCAGCAAACAGAATGTGTGTCACTGCTTGTGCTTTCTGTTGTAACACATGTATTACAGATTCCAAAAAAACAAAAACAACCTTTACTATCAGTTCCAAGTGAACTGGCTGGAGCTTTAGTTGAAAATATTTATTATCAACTGTCAAGGAATGAAAAAGAGGGACGATAATTGTAATATGTGTGTGTCTTTCCTTTTCCTTTGCACGGTTGCAGTTTCTTCCTATGAAGACTTTCTCTCTCCTGGAACCCTTAGTCATTCACTCCTCCTCAAAAACCATCTCTCCCTCTGCCTCTGCTCTGCAGTAAAGTGCAGGCCCGGATGGCCTTCTCCTCCTACCTGCAGCGGGTCCAGCTCAGACTGTTGGCAGAGAGCAGGGCCAACACCACCCCAGCCTGGCCAGAGAAGGACAACGACCAAATGGTACAATGATAACCATCTGTGTTTTCCCTGAAATACCAATTTTTCTAATAAATGTACAGGGCAGGACACCCTGGAGCATTGTTTTATGTTTATATACGCATGATTTTCCATTTGATTATTCTCTGTTACTCATCCGTAACGTGGCTGTAGTGTTAATGTGTACGAGGCATTTGTGGCCACGTCGCAAGGAAAATGCGGTCTGCATCAAAGTTGGCCTGATTGGAAAGTCTCGTTGGCGCATTGGAATGGCATACATCATCATCATCATTGGCCTCAAACCTTTGGGGAAAATGAATTTGAACACAAGCCGATCTCTGGGCCTTTGAATTCAATGGTCTTACTGGCTCAAGCGTCGTCTAACACTGAAAGGACACTGAAAGCGCACACACAGCCTGCATGACTGTAGCGCGACGTGTCGATGATTCAGGGCAACGACAACAGAATATGTCTCATGGATGTTTTTTTGTTGTGTCCAGGAGCTGGTGATTCGCTTCCTGAAGAGAGCAGCCAGTAACCTTCAACAGGACATGAAGATGGTTCTGCCCAGTCGCCAGTTACCACTCCAAGACCGCAGACGTATCCTGTCCCACCAGCTGGGGGAGTTCATCCACTGTTACAACAAGGTACCAATTCTTCGACTGACTTTACATAAGTCTGTTTTGCCACCACATTGCAATCCATTATCAGGTACACCTTTTGACATTATTGAATGCCCTCATGTTACTTACAAATAGCAAATATTTTTGTAAAGACAAGCACAAGACATGCTGCTATCTTCCTAGAGACGACTGAGCGTGCTTGTCTCATTTATTCTATCCTTTATTATATCCTATCAGGAGACTGAACATATGGTGAAGAAACAGGAGAATAGCAAAGAGGAGGAGCACTGTATCAACCCCAGTGTATTTCAGGAGTACATCACTGCAGCAAGGTTAGTGAATTGGCAAACTTGCTTGCTATTGTTCATTGCTTGGCTCCTTGCTGTTTCAGTTATATATGCTACTGACTGAACAGTGATCTCAATCTGCTGTACACACGTTAACCTCTTGTCTTATGTTTTTTTAACAGTGAAAATGATCTGGAGGAGGTTCTGACATTTTACACACACAAAAATAAATCAGCCAGTGTCTTCCTTGGAACAAAAGTCAGGAATGTCAAGAAAGACATTTGTGAAATATATGCCTCAGGAGAGCCGGTCAGATGTGAGAATCCTAAAAGTGAGTTAAATCCATATTTGTTCCATATTTTTTGTTTCTTGCCTTCTGGTTCATGTTTAATTTTTTATCATTCAAGCACAGTAAAAGGGAATTTAGATGTTTGGATTTGTAAATCCATAGAAGTTCAGGGAAAAAAATTGAGTCATGAAGAGTCAAGAAAAGGTCAGCTTCCAATGATTAGCCCTCATTGGGGGAAAACAAATGTGTGTCAGAGCCATGGAATGGCTAACTGGTGATAAAGGAGCTCTGGCTTCTTTCCTCCTCCGAACAGCTCTGCCTGTGGCCAAAGAGGATTCCAGCGCTTCAGAGTCCTCGCTCTCCACCGGCAAAATCAGCACAGACCCAGACACCAAGGCCACTGGAAGCCAGCCTTCTCTCCATACTTCGACTGCAGACCATCAGGCAGTGGTTAGAACTGGCAAAGCCCAGCCAGAGGTCCAGGCTTCCCAGCACTGCTCCAGCTTCCCTGCGGCTTTAGACTGCACCCACATCCATCTGCAGCACTGCTCTCCGTCCGCAAAGTCCCTGCCTCTCCACTGTCCACCGCCGCCGCCGCCCTCTCAGCCCCCGTCCTACGCACAGTCCATGGCCAAGTCTCAGTTCTACCCCACTCCCCAGCCTCAGGCGCTTCCCCAGCCGCCGGCATACAGCTCCACCCCCATGGCCGTACAGCCCCCGAGAGTGATGTGGACAGCCGTTCCCACCAGCCCCAACGCAGCGCCTGCCCCGCAGCCACCCCAGGTGCTGAGGAGGATTCAGTCCTTCACCTCCTCCACGTCTGCAGCAGCCTCTTCCATGCCAAGTGCCGCGCACATCTATAGCCAGAAGCTCTCTAGGCCCACCTCTGCAGGCCAAGGTAAGCATGTACCTCATGGTTATATTTGCAGTTTTATGTCTACTGTTTCACTACTGTCTAACTCAACCCTGATCCTTCCTTTATGGAATTCATTCATATATTCTTGCTTTCTTTCCATGTGGTTTTTCTTATGTCAGTGATCAGGAAGAGCAGTTCCAGTAAGCTGAGGTCAAACTCAGTAGGGGCCTTCAAGGAGCTGAACTCTCTGTCTGCCCAGGCCCAGTCTAACCAGCAGGCCATCATTTCAGCTCTGCAGAAACTGGCTGACAAGCAGGTTGCTCGTCACTATACCAGCTCCAGTCACATCAACCTGCTGACACAGCATGTGAGTTCATTATATTTTTCACCTCCGTATCCCACTAAGCTAACAGCTAATATCACCTGGAGCTGCAGGTTTTATGTTTGAATAAGAAACTATGTTTGAGTTTGACTTATTATGCAATTGTAAACTGATCTCTGCAATGCTTCAAGTAAGGAAGAAGGATCTGGCCCCTCTGCAGTAGTCTCTCACTGTGAGGTCTATGATATTCCTCTTTGTTGATGCATAAACCTGGCTCTGACCCCATGCTGATTGGCGGCATCTAGCTGCTCATTCATTCAGCAGAGCAGTTGGAGCCGGTGGGTCTGCTGCCCCGTACTGCGCACCTTCCTCCTCTAGCCTTCAGCTCGCCTGAAGCCTGTGGGCTGGAGGGAGGAGGAGGGGGGGGGGTTCTGGAACTGGGACTGGAGCTGGCTGGTCTAAGCAGTGGTGAGCCGCGTTGAGCCCCGGCTCTGTGTGAGGTCTCATTATCAGATGCACCATGGGGGAGTGCTTTCTGTTGATACTTAACAGGCAGCCACTTTTTTGTGGTAATTGATGCTTATAAATAGAAGAATGTGGCAAATTGGCACCGAGCAGGGGAGCGGCAGCTCCGTTGGCTCCACCACCCCCTTCTTCTTTCTTCCCCGAAGGTTTGTCGTTCGGTGTGGGGAGCCCCTCAGCCTTTCTCCCCTCCTCCTCTCTGCCTGACTGGAGTTTTTTCTGTCAGAGCTTTTTTGTGATGGCACCAGACCACACAGACTGCAGTTTTTATGGCTTCCTTTTGGCTGTACATTATTCTGTCTATCTGAAAGGTGTTTGCTGTAATTTCTATGAATAGTTAATCCTGGGCATGGCAGCAGCTTATTTTGCAGAGTGAAATAGTTCAGTGTTTGCACTTAAAGGCTGGGAGTACATTTGGCTTTTCTTTAGGCTCAGATTAGAAGTCATTAAATCACTTGCTTAACTGAATGGAGAACTCTGTAAAGACGAACAACACCCTGTTGCGCTAGTTGACCTCTGAGGGTTTAGTAATCACTCACTCTCATGCTAACCCAAATGTAACAAAATAAACTGTAATTGAGCAAAGCCTAGTTGCGCCAAATATGCAAGGCCTAATTACTGTCCAATCAGGTGGACATTAATAATTAGGAGTCTTGCTGTGGAATATAGGCATGGTGAATCCTTCCCATATGCATGCCTCTTTGTGTGTGTGTGTGTGTGTGTGTATGTGTGTCCAAGGCCTTATACATCTTTAACCCTCTGTCTCAGACAAGCCTGCCTGTGTGCAGTACACCCAAACATGACCTAACACGATGGAACATTATAGCAATTAGCCTACATACATTGGAGAAGGGTACCTGTGCCATATGTGGTGCAACATGATAGCGTTCCGCTCTTGATATCTCATGACATTTCGGCCACAAGCCAACCCTTATTTGCACCCCAGTGTGTGTGTGTGTGTTCATTTCCTCGTGCTCCCACCCTGAGTAATGGATAGTCACACCCAGAGAAGGTGTAGTAGACAAGCATCAAGTGTAATTCTAGTTGGCAGAGAAATCCTCACAGCTTGGAACAGATGTTGTTTGTAAGGTTAAGACCAGTCCACCCAAATGAGAAACTAAGCTGTGTAACACCATGCTTGTTGTCATCAAATTGCTAACAAGTTTGTTCACATTGTACTAAAGCCTTGCAGCAAGAGCAGCATTACAACTGAGAGTTAATGCTGTACTTGGCTAGAAACAGTAAAAATACGGGGAAATTTTGAAGGTCTTTGACCATTGATATTTGCTAACATTGTGTTGTAAATTTTCTGCAAATTGAGAAAATAAAAACGGAACTCTGCATCTGGGTTTTGAGGAGCTCGTTGACCTGGCTGCTGTTCTGTCAGCTCCTGCCTTAATTTAAACACCTGTCTGTTAGGAATGTATTTCCCCTTTTCCTGGCATGGTGACTAGCCAAACAATTCGTTCACCTGCCTAGAACTCAGCTTAAAGCTTAGACAAAATAAACAGCCTTGTCATTTTCAAAAAGCAAGTTGGATAAAGGAAACTTTCTCAGCTTTGCCGAATCATAGCAACGGCACACAGAATTTCTCTGAAACTTAAACGATGATCCTGATCTGGGCTCTCGTAACAGGGGATTTATAGGACTTATTTCATTTGTGACATCTGTGCTACCGTACCAGCTAACTTTTCACACTTTTCACTTTGGACACATAGTGCTGCAGGGGAGGAAACAGAGTAAATAAGCACCACAGCAGTACGAGCACTGCTCACTTCCATTAGATTTCAGCACAATAATCATTCCCAGGGTCGTGTGGTGCAGTATGCTCATGCTGATGTGGTTGTAAACAGATTTGGCCTGGCGAGCCTTATGATAACTGATGCCTTCAGGGGCGGAGGGAGGGAGAGGGGACCACCTGGATTTAGTGCTGAGCGGAGACTAGCTCTGCCATGTGCCGTGTACATTTCACACAGCCCCCAGATAAAAGAGACTGTAGTGGTCGACGCAGGGCGGCTGTGAGGCTGATGGTGAGAGAATTTGAGAACGAGGGGCGGGTGGGGAACGCTCTGTCTGCAGTTGTAATTTACACAATATCAGGACTTATGTTGCTGCTGTGTAGGAACACTTCATCATAAAATTCCATTGCATTAGACCTTGGGGTGACTAGTGAGAGGTTTGACTTGACTTTACACTGATTTAATCACTTTATGCCTACACACTACCAGTCAAAAGTTTAGAGACACCACGTTTTTCTTTATTTTTACTATTTTCCAAATTTTAGAATAATAGTAAAGACATCAAAACTATGAAATAACACAAATGGAATTATGCACTGAGAAAAAAAGTGTCTTATATTCTTACATGTATATCTTATATTTTAGATTCTTTAAAGTAGCCACCCTTAGTTTTTTATTTCACTTTGTATTTGCATAAGGTTGGAATGACAATGAAGTTGAATTGAATTGAGTCTCCTCGTCTGCCCACAGTTGACCAACCTGAACCTGGCCAACGGGATGCTGAGCAGAGGGGGCTTCACACATAACCCTAAGGTGCACCATGCTGCTGCTGTCACCCAAGGGCCCGTGAAGGCTGTGCACTCTGACACGGATCTGGTCAGCAGCACTGGGTGAGTCCAAAGAAACTACACTACAGAGGATACACAGTTTCACAAGCACTATTCCTTATCAAAAATTAAGACGACGTAGCATTGACTCAATATCAGAAAGAGAGAGGTGTCCTTTCTTCAACATCTTACCATCCCTTGATACTATGGATATTACAGCTCTCAGACAGCCCCCCTCCTGCTACCCCACCTCTGCATTTGGCAGCATACCTCTGTTCCCTTATAAGAGCTCTGATGCTGCTTTGGGTGAAATTTGACCATTGTGCTCACGTGTGCTATTTGCCCTCCCCAGAGGCAGCAGAGAGGGAATGGTGCGTTACAATCTCAGCGGGGTTTACTGCCAAGGTAAACAGCCATTTCTCCTGTGAGAGCCTCGAGTCTGAGATGCTGGCCTGTTGTACACAGATACACACAGAGCAGGTTCAGTGTGGCGCTTAGGCAGCGGAGTCCTTATAAACAACCTTTTTTGTTTTTCAGAACCTGTGATAAGGGATAAGGCTGGAAAACAAGTTTTAGCTCATTTCAGCTGGTCTAAGGAGGGAGTTGAGTTTGTGAGTTTTAAGGAAGCTGCATTTTTTTTTTCATTCTTACCGCCATGCAGAGCCTGACAGTTTCATGTGAGAGATTCACAAGAGCTGTTCAGGTCTCAAGTATCATTCACTACGGCCAAATTAATGTCCTGAGGATTTTCTGTGTAATCAACTTTATACAACTCCTTACTGTAGGCGCTTAAATTGTGGTAGCCTATTTGGTCACACTCAATAGAACCTGAAGGCTTTTTTAATGGTCTCTGACGAATTTTTAGATTGAAGACTGTTATTCTTTGGAAAAGTCTTTTCAAGCTCCAACACCCCTCTGGGCAGGCTAGTTCAATACATCCGTGGAAATTGGCATTTTGTTCCATTTTTAATTGTGCTTTGTGGGACTAGCTAGCAGTGGAATTGGCTGCTGGCTGCCTGGAGTGTGTGAAGCATGCTGGCAGCTTAATACATTGCCCGGGATAAGAGGTGGGGGGGGGCAGAGTCAACAGTAACTCACCCACATAGTCTGTCTGCTCCAAGCCCTCTCCTCTGCTACCATGAGCTCCCCCCCTCACTTTGCTCCACTGCGGAGAGGGTGATAGAGGGGAGACAAGAGAAGAAAGAGAAAGGAGGAGGAAAGGGAGGGAGAGAATGTGATCCCATGGTCACGGTCTGTATTTTGGCCGGTCTGAATCACCTGAGTCCCGGCCAGGACGATCGACCTGTAGGCTGCAGGAGGTGTGGCTGATTAAGGGTTAAGCATCCATGGTTGCTCCACTCTTATTTTTATAGTGATATGTGAGTGACAATGTCTCAGACAGTTTGGCCCTGATCTCGAGCTCAGTGTTTTTCCAGTCCAGCCCTTCCTTATGTATGGAACTGTCAGGGAATTCCTGGAATGTCTGGCTTTTTCCCTTTTTAAAATGTTTTTATTTCCACAAACTAAGGAAGAGAGTTTTGATAGAATTTATAATTTTAAGGATAGCCTAGCCTATGCATATGATACTGAGGAAACACAAGTCACCTTTTGATCTCCCATTTCAACTTTCACTTCCAGTGCTTTGATGGATTACACTTTTTTATTGTGAATTTACTCATTTCCTCAAGTAATTTCACCTGACACCTTGTATAAACATCAGTATATTTCTACCCTTCCATAGATTGTTTTGGTACTTCATTCATCAGAAAAGTAGTTTGAATATAGCTTCACATTTCAGCTTTGACCAAGGTTAACCTTTCGAAGAAGTAAGAATAATATTGAATCCTTTACTCCTTTACTTTGCTCGCTATAACTTTCCATACGCTACTGGGCAGAAATACAAAAACAACTTTTTTACACCAGTACCCCCAACCCTAGGCTTGGCACTCGCCTCTTATAGCAGTGTAATATCTTTATTAAGATATTAGTACTTAGATACTTTATTAAGTAATATCTTTATTAAGATATTAGGATAAATTACCTTGATTTTGCCTCTGCACTGTTTCTTATAACATAGAATTTCCGGAGCCCCTCCCCCCTACACTAGGGCTGATGGTTTGTGCCAAACATACTGAAACTGTTAAGCGCACTGGCTCTTTAAGCAACCACAGGGGTGAAGTATGATGGGTTTCAAAGCGTAGCGCGGCTCTTTGAAGTGCCGCTGCCAGGATCTGCCAGGTATGCTGCATCAGCACTCTGAGAGCCGCTGCCCCGCTCCAGTCTGCTGACAACCGGAGGGCCTATGAACCATACGCTCTGCCTCCATACACCCACAGTTAACTCGGCTGTCATTTACAATACTGGACCTCCTGATACATTATCACATTTTCCATTCAGTGGACATTTTAAAGCCTGGTATTGACAACGTGATATTCAGGCTGCACTCAAGGTGACAACCTCAGGAGCGAGCGACAGTTAGCTACGTTTGGTTAGGTTTCCTTTACCCTGATCCTGGATTCATTTTTTAGCTCCATTAAAATTAATCTCCAGTACGTTTTGGATGCTGCTTTGGTTTGTTATAACAGTTATGGTTTGAGTTTGTGATGTAGCTCCATATTAAGTCTGCAGCAGGTCATGGTTGATCCACTGTACTTATCTCAGTCAGTTGAACACTCACTTATGCGTCTTGCGCTGCCTTAGCACACTGCCCGCAGCACTTTTAGCTCAGTTTTCATACAAAGCCATCATCTCCACAGTGTCTTGTTCGCTCTAGGACCACTACAACTGAGAAATACCACCACCCTATTCATACAGGGTATTTTTAGTTCTATTCAATGTTTTGTCAGACTGTTGTTTTACTTGGTCTGATTTTATACGGACATTTGCTGAACCAAAAATCCAGCTAACCAAAAAAAACTCTTGTGAAAATTTTAAACTTGCTTGGTGTGGGAAAAAGTCCCACAAAATTGGTTTGATGTCTTCCTTCTTTTGAGAAAAAAAAAAAAAAAAAAAATCACATCGATTGGAGCCAGATGTGGTAATACGAGTGAGGAGAACCCCTAAGGTAAGAATAAGTGAAATTCCACTGAATGGATTCGGTGGCCATATTGTTAATGAGTGGACATGCACACCTTCACAGCAGAACCCAACCCCTCAGTGTGCAGAGTTATTACATGTCTGTCACCCAGCTCGCAGATGGACAGATGCACTATGCCAGGGGTTCCCAAACCTTTTCAACTCAAGGACCCCCAAATAGATCCGCATTAAACCCCAGATCACCATTTAGTAAGGTTTTGTCCTAAGGAGCCTCATTTTTGTAACGGTGTAACTGTTGATACTGTAGGAGAGGGTATAACAGCAGGGTGGAGAATGAAACCTATAGTCACAACAGTCGCCCTTTACATTCTCTTATTTTGCTGACTTCTAGGGAGTGAAATGATAATGAAAAGGAACTATGTCTCATCTTTCTGGGGACCCCCCTGGAAGCCCCTCAGGGACCCCTGGAAGCCTCTCAGGGACCCCTGGAGGTTTCTGGACCCCACTTTACAAACCACTGCACTACACCAATGCATCAGTATCCCTGTTTAGGCTACTCCCAGAACTAACCCCCAGATACTCTGTATTTTAAGGAAAGATTCTTCTCAATTTCATACTGTTGCACTGAACAAGTGAAACACAAAATAAATAACTGCTGGAAATACCCCCAAACCCCTGAGGCTGATGTTGTCCACACTGACCAGCCAGGGCTTTGAGATACTGTGGACTGTAGCATGATGTCATCTCAGACCGTCCGTTTTTTCCCACATTCACGCTGAGTTAGATTGATGCCGCACATGTGCTACGCTCGCACTGCCGTGTTATTGTAAGTCATATCAGCATATTAAAGGATGGCGAGCGCAGCGGGGAGTGAACTGACACCCACATGTAGCAGTCCGGCAGGCAGGGAATTCCCAGATAGTTGAAGCCCCACACATGTGCTGTGCAAGTGATGAGAAACTCAGATGTAGCACTGTTCTTCTCTCCCCTTTTCCCTATTTTGTTGGATAATGTGTTGGAATTATATGGCCAGGGACTCTGGTTCCTCCTGATGTGGGAGTCTAATTTGTGGCATTATGGTGTGTTTACAAGCCTTTCTAAATAGACCTGTACGCCTGAACTGTTTTCCTGAACTGAATAATATAAGAGCACATGAAAGAAATTGAGGAGAAAGTAATTGCGAACGCCCACATCTTTGCAGTATCTCAAGTGTGCTCCTTTTTCTGTTTTCCAGGTAGCATGAATTAAATTTTGGAGCATATGCTAATAAAATGGTAGCACTGTAGGTCCCTGTGGACTCTGTGCGAACCGTGGCCAACTTAAAGGAAATAACAACTGCTATAAACAAAAGAACGAGGTTTTGTTTTGTCTCCTGGCGTCGTAGAATCTCTGGCCTTACAAGGATCACAGACAAGCCTTTGTTTGCAGAGGCTGAAAAAAAATTGAATGGGCTCACGGTCACACCAGTTGTTTTTGCAATATATATGCCATTACGTGAACTGAGAAATGCATGGGCGTATAGCATGTTCACACGAGTTTCAGATCCCTTGTGTCTTTGTTTGGCTGCACAGGACGGGAATATTTTTCATGCAGACTCTTGAGCGACACTAGATTATTTTCCCGCAGTGTGCATTGTTATTCAAGATTAATTGAATTCTAATTTTAGACCTTATCATAGTTTGGTTCTAAAAATGTTGCAGCAATTGTGATTTCAAGTCTGACAATGTTTTCTTTAACTCTTGCGATGGACAAATGTTATTACATGTAATGGGAGGAATTTCCAGGAACGTTTTTTCTCTCATTAGGACCCTCAGGGATCCTGTTTCTTTATCTCTACCTCTATCTCCCTCTTTTTTTTTCTCCTTCATATTTTTCCTCTCAGCTCCCAACACAGCTCTTTATGGCATTATTTTTGGCTGAGGTGGTACGTATACAGCAGCACACCAGACTCCACACAGACTCTATTGAAGCCTGGCTGAGGGGGAGGCTGGACACCTCATTTCTTTAGCAGAGGCCAAAAAGGCAAAAGGCTGAAACGGGCTTAGTCCTAATGACAGATAATCCAGTTACAAACGTGTGGAGCCGATCAAAAGGTTTGCTTTCCAGGTTGTGGCTTTGTGATGTGGATGGAACGTGAAGCTCTGAGAGCGCTGAGGCGAATAGGAAAGGTTTCCAGTGTTTGCCACAGGCCGGCCCTCTACTTTGACTCTGATTTGTACATTTTGACTTGAGGCTTCTGTGGGCCCAGCAGCCACCGGCTGGGACGCTGTGAGCTGTCTTGTCTTTTTTATTTCTCGCCCATGATGTTGCAGCTCAACATGTGGAGGGAAATGGGGCAGTTAATTATCTAATACCACATCCCGGCTTGGTTGGATGGTCAAGTTACAGACAAGGAGAAGATGGTAGCAAATGCTCTCATGGCTTACTATTGAGCCACTGAAACCTGCACCGTGTTGCAATGATTAGCTATGAGACCAGGGATATGAACTGTGGATTAATCATGCTGTTAAATTGGTAGCTTCATCTGGGAGTAGGAGGATTTGGGGAGAAGTACATGATGTAAAACACACGAGGTCACAGTTTATTGCCATCATTGAAAATTATTAACTTCCTCATCAACTGTAAAAATAATTGTCTAACGATACAACAAGCAGTCATTATTAAAAAAAAAAGACAATTGTACTCAATATTTTTAAACATGGTCTCAGCACTTCTACCTTTCAATTTATTTTCTTCTGCAATACTATTCTGTCACACCTACTTCACACCCCGTCTCCTGTTCCTCTCTGTTGTCTACATTCAATGAGAGAAGTCTAAAGGAGGTTGCGCTCTCACCACACATATCAAACTACTATATAGCTTAACAGTAACAAAGTATGCTGTAAGGATAGAGTAACAATGTCAGATCTCTATCTTTAGTGAATAGTGAGTCTTGGGTTTCAACATGGGGTGAAACCTTGAACTTCATAGGAATTCATTGTCCACTACAATATACATACAAAACATCCTTCTATAAAATGAGGAAAACTCTGTCCGTCTGTCTGTCTGTCTGTCTGCATCCATTTTGCTCCTCAATAGGCTGGCCAATCAATCTGAAACTGCACATGGGCATTGAGCATTGGCATAGGCAGGGACTGACGAAGCTGATTTTTCAATTTTCCCAAATTTATGCTGTTTATGCACATTTTTGGCAAGTCTGCGCGGAGGTGTGGCGCGCGCATCCCCGGGTATGGACTAGTTTAACTGATAATATAGATGGAGTGTGTCTTTTTTGTTGTTGATTTAAATTGTCTTGCTTATTTACGGACTTTTCTCTCTCTTAATCCCTGTCCTCTAAGCCACAGGCCGCTGAAGGATGAGGAGGGAGTTTGGGACGGGCAGATGCAGAGTGCCTACAGCCTGGTGACGGGGGTGAACCCCCAGCAGCGCTACCAGCCCACACAAGGAAGCTACCAGCTTCAGTTTGCCATCCAACAACTGCAGCAGCAGAGACTCCAGTCTCAGCAACTCCTGGACCAGAGTCACTGCCGACACCAGGTAGCCAACAGCACCGTGTGGGGGGTAATTCACACATAGTTTGTGGAGAACACAAACAAAAGACACAGGTCCTTTGGTGGAAGGATTGTTTCCCTACTCACTACGCCACCTACTGCCCAGGGTGTTTAGAAGCTGGGGATCTTAACAGCAACATGTTACTGGGATCTGTCGCAGTTTCTTATAGTTTGTTCTTTGAAAACGTTTAGTGCCGTTTGTGTTTTATTTAATTAGGGTTTAGGGAAACTGGATTGTTTCTCCTGCTGTCTCTCTTGATGTCTTACTCTTATTTCAGCACCGCAAGGATGAAAACACCGAGCGAAGCGTATGAGAGCTATTGATTTATAACTCAGGAAAACCCTCATATTTGTGTCTGTACAAAATATTCCATTAGTCAAGCACAGCGCTGTCCAAAACAGTGCAAAAAGCACCCACATCAAGGGGAAAGCTTTCATGTTAGCATTTACAAAGCTATTCTGAGAATCTCGGTCCAAACCACTGAACAAAGTGGTGTTCGGTGGGAACATCCTCACCAGAAGCTCATTCCTGGAGAGCAAACATGACTCCTCACACCAAGACGACTCTTTGTTCGGATGAGTGACTTGGCTGGGCTTAGATTAGAAGGTGAGTAATCAAGGCATGCTGCCCATAAGGGCACTAGTGGGGCCCCGGTGCAGATCCCATGATGGATTTGAAGTCTTAGCATTACATTCATGTCAGGTTTAAGATACGTTAATGGTCCAATTACAACACAAACAAAATTTTGGGACACGATTTTCTCAGCTGTAGTAATGTAGCAACAAAAAACCTTTTAGTCATGCCTGACTAGCCGTGACAGATGTGATTTGGCCGCTTGCTGAGGGAGATTAGAAAGGTAGAGGGATCTCGGTCATTTGACACAGTATTATTTTCACGTTCGGAGAAAATAGATAGGCTCTCTGTCTTTCTGTACAGTTGCTTTGAAAGGGGATCTCAACAGGAAAAGTGTGTTTATTCATCTTGTGAAGGTTGTTGTGGAGTCATTGTATGGATGGAGAGAAATGGAGACAGGAGAGCACCGTGGGACAGCTTAAAGGGTGGAATGATTGGATGCACTCATTTTTTTCCGATCCGTCCTGAGTAATGCAGTTGCACTCACGTCATTGTTTTTTTCATCGTCTTGGTCGGGCCCTAATTAATGCAATTGAGGTGATATTTTTCTTGGCTCGGTCCGGCTGCCTTACGCAAGGCACTTTGTGAAAGTGATCCCCCTGCACTGCCTCGGGTCCCTTCCTCCTCCTCATCCCCTCCTAGTCAGCTCTCTGGTTGAGCACAGTTCACCAGTTGACCAAGCTTCACTCATTGCTATCTCCCACCATCCACCAGTACCTGTTGCTGAAGCGTACGGAGGCAAGAGGGTCTCTCCCAATTGGAAATGGTTTGCAGCATTGGGGACTGTGTGCAGTGCAGTATATACTGTGAAGGGCCCAGTGTTAAGACAGAGTTGTCCTGTTGTTCAGCCCTCACTAACTGAAGTCATAGGAGGGCCGACTCTGGACATGGTTGAGTCACCATCAAATCGGGGAACCCTCCCTGAAATCTTTGCTGCCACTCCCCTGATCCACCCACATGGGTCTCTCTGTCTGGTGATGAGCATCTTTACTGAGACTGAAATCTTCAGTTCTGCAGGTTCTCTATGTGTTCCACGGCCATAAGACCCTTTCTCTTTGAATCAGTAGAATTTCCTGGTAAATCCTCTGAATTCAGTCAGTGGCTTGACTCTACTCTGTAGTGACATGAGAGAAACCATAGAGAGGGACTTTGGTCTTGTTGAAACAACTGCGCTCCACATCCCTGAACTCACCTCGCTTTTCTGGCCTTATGGGAAAATTTATTGAAGTATTTGGCTTAACTGAATACAGAAAAGGAAGTGTTTCGTGGAGCGCAAGTGTGCATGTGTGTATGTGTGTATGTGTGTGTGTGTGTGTACTTGTGTGAGAGAGAAAGAGAGAGGGGGCTGTTCCGGTGCTCCAGTCCGTGTTCCAGTTACTGGGTGCAGACTGCGCGGCTCCTCCACAGGCTTGGCCCGGGGCCACCTGGCAGCCAAAGAAAGGTGCCCTTCCTGGCCCCGCTCAAACTGCAACGCGGCTATAGACCTTGCAACCTGGAAACTCAGCTTCTCATTTATCAACACAGAAATTACATCAGATATTCCCTGTCACACTGCCGGCGCTTTGAACGGCTGCGCTGGGAAGCTGGAAAACCATTAGCTTGTTAGATAGCCGTATAAAGCGGCAGAGAAAATAGCATAGACATGAGATGTGGAAGGAATGTGTGCAAAGCATTCCCCAGCATCACAAGGACCCAGTGAATTGTGGCTCTTAAATATTATGTCAGGAAGAAAATGCTATTTTCCTCCTTCCCGAGCCTTTGAAGAGCTATCTTGTCTAAACAAGTAAATAATGTGAAGAATTTGCTTTTTCAGTGCAGCCAATTGCAAAAAATGTAGAGCTTGTTTTGATATTGGATGGCATTTCATTAATTCCGCACTAATTCATGTCAGGGCCTTTGATATTTCACCTTAATGACCAGAAACAGCATTTTTTTCCCATGAGTAACCCATTCCAAATTTGATTGCTCTTCCCCTTTCCTCTTTTGGTATGGAAGTTGCATATCATAACAAATTGCTAGCAACACACTCATTGATAATTTTTTTTTTTCTTGTAGTTCTGTTGACAATGAATGACAGATGACGACTACTGTCTGGTTAAGTGTGGCCGTGTGCCTGTGTATATGCACGTGTTTTGAAAGAATACATCAGCTTTTCAGCAAATAAGCTCTTGAATCATTTAAAATGTGTGTGATGAGAGGGTTAGTAGGATTAGTAGCAGTTGACCAGTGTGTGTTTGGCGTTTAGTGCCCAACAGTGAAAAAGCTAACTCATACTTAGCATTAGGATTCGCTTGTATTAGGATTCGCATTAGCTTGTACTGTACATACAGGTGAAACTGCCACCAATCTTCTCATTGCACAAAGATAAGTTGATCACAGAGCTTTTTTGTCAAAAGTAAGTGTATTCATTTAATGTAATTTAAGTTTAAATAACAGTTTTGTCTTTCTTGTTCCTTAGGCTCTAATGCCAGACCAGACAGGTGCTCCACGGGCCCTGGCTCCCACAGACGCATCCAGCCACCCTGCAGCCAGCCACCCTGTCCGTCCCACTCACAGCCATAGCCACAGCCACATCCAGGGCCATGTTAATCCCGCTCTCACCCCAAAGCCGCCCAGCAGTGGCCGAGAGGGCCGAGTCAGGAAGACGGCAACTCAGCGCCTCATCAAGTAAGACCAGCACTGTAGCTGACTCAGTCCATTAACTCTCCACAAAACTGTTCTGTTTCCATGTTGCTTGAATCCAGTATAGCTGAAGTTTAGTCAACATCTAATTTATGTCATATTAAGTGGTTGCAGTGGGGTGGCATTGATTGGGTCCTGCGTCTGGAGTGAAACAGGGTGCATGGCATCAGTGAGTTCAAGAGGAAATGGCTAGAGCTAATGAGAGTTAGAATATGTGTGGCGTGGAGTACTCCCAGCCTCTTGGCTGCAGGCTGTATCTGCCTGTTCAGTAAACAACCTCATCACAGGCCTGATTTCTGCCTGAACCGTAAACAGAATGCGGTTCAATGGAAGGACCCGGGCCCTGAGCTCCATTTAAACCCTGTTTGGTTTGGAGATAAGCTGAAGAGCAGAGGAGGGAAAATAAAAGAAAAGGAGGAGAGGAGTAAAAAGGAGTGAAAGAGGCTGAACTGCCAGCTGTTTCCCACGCTTGCAGTATGACTTTATGACTGCAACATCTGGCCAAATTACACAACAACGGCAAACCTTGGTGATCGGATCGGGGCTGCTTGTTTGTTTAAAGCACATTGCTGCAGTGGTGAAGAGCTCCTCACACTCCTTCGGTGTGTAAGAGGAGAGGACAGGACTGGAGTGGCACTGAGACCGGGAGAAATCTTTATGTGCGTGCGTTACATGTGAGTTAATGTGATGTGTGAATTGGCTGTCTGACTGTCCAATTGTCTGTGTGTGTCCATTCATTCAGTGCAACAAAGCTCTGCAGGCCTGCTGGCTCTCTGAGCAGCAGAGCTTTGATGTGGTTGATGAGGCCAGAGAGTAGCAGAGAGCACGGGGCAACGGCCTCGCTCTGTTAATGTGGGGCAGTCAGTCGTTCTCCTCTCCTGGACACGCCGCGCCATCAGAGGGCAGGCACGTGAAGAGTTAAGAGGGCAGGGGTTGTAGAGTAGGTTAGGGCAGCCGGGTAGGTGCAGTGTTTGCTCCTGTGTGTGTGTGTCTTCCTGGCAGTTGCCGTGTTTACCCTCTGCATGTGGAATTCCAGGGCCCCCTCACACTCACCACTGTCCTGCATTTTTGTGGTCGACCAGTGTGACAGGGGAGAGTGTGGGAAAAACGGAAGCTTCAAGACCAAAAATGCACTGATGGAAACAATGAAAAGAAAGAATAAAGAGAGGGGAAAAGAAAGAATGACAGAGAAAGTAAACGCTGTCCAGAAGAAAGGAGATGATTGTTCGCAGAAAATGGTGGGATAATAAGTTGCTTCCCTTTATTCCCAGCTCTCGATTTAGGGGCAACTCAATACCTTGGTTATTGAGGCACATCTGAAACCCATCCCAGTGTGGGCCTAAACTCCTCCACCTTATAATAGAATCACTGTGCTGGGTGTTTTCAAACAGCTCAAGGTTATTCAACCCTCCAAACACCTTTCCACTAGCCAGCTGTTGAACCCTGAACCAGCAAAGCTGCATTTGATAACAATTTACCAGCATTGATCTGGTTCTACCTTGAATAATGCATCAGTGATGATCATTGACAGTTGTTATTTGAATCTATTTATCAGAATGACATTTGGTTTTGGGCCTTGCATAGAAAGGGAGTTTTAATAACGATCAAGATTAGGAAAAGAAGGAAGGGAGGGGAGTTTTCTGTTGATGCAGCCAAATGGTCTCCTCTTTTTGAAAGCCTGCAAGACAAAATATCCTCCATTCATTCTCCCCATTCACCAGAATTTCATCCAGTCAACACAACATTGTCAGAAATGCCGACTCAGTCCTGCCCACTGATGGGACCAGCTGACTAGTCAGCATTCGTTTCTGCTTCATTACATTAAGTTTTAATTTATGTGAAGACTAAAATAAGCTGAATAGACCTTGGCAGTGTTTCTCAGTAACAGCCCCTTGTATTGTGCCTTTCGATTTTTAAGCTCAACCAACATGAAATACATTTGCTGCTGCATCATATTCAGCAGGGCAGGACTCTCCGGTCTATCAACATAAAGCGGCTGCCAACTCAAGGGGCTGCAAGGTCTCAAAGTGGTATGACTTCAGTGAAGGCTTTGAAAGGAGCAATTTGTAACACAAATAAATGAGCATGTTTGGTATTTTGTTTGCGAGGCTTGGCTAGTTGCAGCTGTAACTACGGAAACCCGGGCTGTCGTGTGGCATTACTAATAGGGTGACAATTACAGCAGCACCATTAATGTCAGCCTCGCTGCTGCCTTCACTCCCTATTAGTCAGCCGCAGCAGCAGTTAGCCTCACAGGATACTGTATACACACAGAAGCTGCCAAAAGTGTGTTTATGGTTGAACTTTATCCCCTTGGTCAGTCTGAATAACATTAAGACATGCTAGCTACCTGCATGCACAAAAAGTAGTGCTGCACCTCAACTCTGTTTACATATGTACTTCAGCCTTCACCTTCTCCAGTAGTATTTTTGTGAAGTGTTGAACTGTGGGTTAGTATTTTATCTGAGCATACTGCAAGTTCAGAGTATTTAGTTCTCCCCTACACTGGTGCTGACCGCCTGACTCTTGAAGTGACAGAGTGAGAGGCTGTTGACAAAGAAAGTGATGTGAAGAACCCAGAGGTCAAGTTTTTTTTTCCTCCGAATATGAAAGGGGTTGCTTCCTGTTGAGTTATGCCACGCTTAAAGTGGGCCAGTTCTATTTGTGGTTGTGTAATGGTATGAAAGAACAACTGTGCAGCCCCTTACAAGGAGGCAGTGTGTACCCTCATTACCTTGTTAATGCTGCTTTGGCGAGCTGCTGTTATGGGGCGAGAGGTTAATGCCAGCTAAGCTTTATTTATTGTTCCCCCTAAAAAATGCTTAACAGATTTAATGTATAAGGTTACAGACTTGTCTGCCCCTGCTCTTTGCCTTACCACTACTTATTATGGCTTACTCTGTGAAAACACTGTATTTGCACAGACACTCTGTTTGTAATAAAAGACTGTATAATTTGTTGTTTATGAGCTCCAGAACCATGAAGCTCTTTGAGATAAATGTACTAGTTTGTTGTTTCTTGGTGTCTCTGTTCAATGCTGTACTTCACTATCCACCTAAGACTTTACTGTTTATGCCCATTGCCCACAGGTCCCATATACTCAGTCATTATCACCACAATCATCTTACCAATGTGAAAAGCACATCACCCAGGACAGCTACCCAGGAGCAGGAATGTCCCCCTCCCCATCACAATAGCTCATGAGAAGCACTCAGTAAACACTTAACCTCTACCTCTACTGAATGTCAAGAAACCCCCACCAGCCCCCATGGACTGAACACATAGAGAGACCATTTTAAATCTGTTGCACTTTTCTCCTGCCAGGAGATCAGTCATATGTGCATGCTCACATTTTAGACATGCACAAACACATACACTCGCAAGTTAGCCAAAACAGTTGACTCTTTATATTTACTCTAATATGTAGCGCTAAGTAGAAAGATACTGGAATTAATCCAGAGTGAGATGTAAAACTTCATGTCATTCCTTGCAGCTTGGACCAGGACAGGAGAGATAAGGGTGGTCTTGTGGATACAGTTTGTCACTACACTACTCCGCAGGAATGGGTCTTGTTCAGTCTTCACACACTCTTATCTTGTGTCCAACCAACAGGCAGACGTCTGCGGAGAGTGCAGCCAGTGGAAGCGTGTCCAACGGCCAGCATATGGTGTACGAAGCCGTCTGCGGGAAAACAGGTGGGTCTGACACACCGCAGTTCCACACGAGCGCTGTGCCATGCTGCATGCTGGTATGCCCTCTCCATGCCAGTGTCAGTGATTGCAGCCAGGCATAGTAGCCATTCCCCCATTGAGCAGTGATAAACACCACTGGATATTTTTATCTTGGTTCTGCTTGCTCAGTGGTATACAGGATGGCTGGTTTATAATGTTTAAAAGACTCTTCCATTTGGGCACCTTTTCAGGCTTTGCACACTGTAAAAGATTACTACCTTATCATAGCATTAAATACTGTACAAACTTTCATTACAGCGGTGTTTGAACAGTACACGTGAAAATGCCCCAGGGGTAGGTTTTACCGGTTATTTTATCATAATGACTTGTGCCATAGCCCTCCTTAGAGTTTATGCCAAGTAGAGCTGAAGCAGCCAGAAATGAGTGGGCATAAACACATAATTAACTTTCCAGTGCAGTAATCTGCCGTTTGATCATATAGTCTCCATGTGTCCAAGTCTAGAGGTCAGATTACTGCTGGAGGATAAAGAGGCATTACGGTGATGACATCTCTCTTTTGTAATGAGATCCAGTGATGGGAACAGTTCGGGCATTCCCATCTGTTGGTCATTCCTCCCCAGTCCTAATTGCTGCCCAGCCACCTAAATCCCTGTCCAGTTGTGCCCCAGAAATCACATCAAGAGAACAAAAAATATAACTTGGTCTTTGCTGATTGCATTGTGGTCTTATATGCATTTGTGCATGCATGCGCTCACATGCGCCCTGTCATCCTGCTGCAGTCGCACAACTCTTTCCATCCTGGAGTCTGAGTGTTGAGCTTATTGCAGTAACAGTGATATTAAGCAGTTTGTGCTGATGCACATCTGTTCGTCTGATCAAGGACTTTTTCCATAGACCTCCTATACGTTATCATTAGCAGATCACACCATTCATCATCATGTGAGCGTCACACTCGAGCCGACCCAGAGAAAACGAGATCAGCCTGCATCTGTCCAAACTGAGCTGCTGGAAAAATACAGTAGCTATGCACCAACCAACCCCCCAAAAAATGTGTGCGTGCCTGCGACCAGAACATTTCTTTTTCTTTCATTCTCCCTTTTCTCCCCTTAAGTATGAAGACTGGCGTAGGTTAACAAACATCTTATAAACTCATCAATAACTGTAACTGGATCCGTTGGGAGCAGCTTCTGAATTTCATGAATGCATTTTTTCCGTCGTTCAGGGCGCAAAGGGTGGGGGGAGATGCTTCGCTCTTGACTTCCAAAGAAAAAAAAAAGTCTGAACGAAAGAAAGAACAAAAAGCCCAGCAGCAAAACCAGTTAACAAGGCAGGTTTAGCCATGCATTGAGAATGGCACTGGGAGTTTAACAGAGACTTGGTGTGGTGTTTTGGGGGGGATTGTTATTAGAAGGGGCACAGCCTTTGTGGAGCTTAGGAGTGAGTCAGGGTTTTCTGCCTGCCCAGTGTACCTTTGTAGCGAGATGACTGGGCTCCCCTGATCGATTCTGACAGGGAGTTAGAGTGGGTCCAAATGGAGAGCATTCTCTATGATCAGCTGTCAGCCGTCATTAATCACACTCTCCCTTTATCTTTCTCTCGTGCTCTCTCTTCATCTCTTCCTCTCTTTGCTCGTACAACTCTCCCTTTATACTTTGAAAACTTCCCTGCTCCCTCTCTCTGGACCCTCTTACGCATATATCCCCCTCCTCCATCGCAGTTTCTTTCTTTCCCCACTTCTTCCTCTTAGTCTCTTTGTGGCACCCCCATTCATTTTTGATGTGGGATGAGGAGAGGATTTTGATGAGGACCCATCAGTGCTTATGAAACTAGATTATATCTATCGGCCACATGTGTTTTACAATCCTTCTCTTGAAGTTCTCAGGGCTCCACAGACGGCGACTGAGAGGAGATTTATTGCTTTCTGTTTGAGAAGGAAATGAATGCTGCACTTGTGCCATTTTAATGGGATCCTGATCATGTCAAGACGGATAGCTTTGGGCCTCTCTTTACCAAAATAAGACTTTGTGTGGTGCCGTGTTGGAAAAGAAAAGGTAGTTATTGGCTATCATCCCCTTTTCAGATGTACTGTGTTTGCTAGTGGCTGTTTTATTCAAACCAGTTGATGATAAGCCTTTATCTTTTTTTTATGAGAGTGACAAGGAAGTGGGTAGATACAACATATGTAACTACATAGCACACACTGTTGATTATCCAGAGAAGTAGATCACCAAGGATATCAATTACACAGCAATATGGGCTGCTTGTTACACCTTTGAGGTTAATTTGCCATGGATTAAGCAGTCGGTGTCATTAGTTTATCGTTTTTGGTTTCAACTGTGCCAAGTGGAGAGGGAAAAGTAAGAGAGAATATTGTCCCTTTATCTTTCTTTTGCTGAGCTAGAAGAAGCTGCTTCCAGCGGTCATGTCATCGGATTGGAAGTCAGGGAGATGTTTTCGTTTTCCAGCTCCGTCAGGCCCCACGGTGTAAAAGAGCACCAAAATAAACAGAGTCTGCCGAGAGGGAATGAAAGGGAATACTGTTTGGGAGCACAAACACGGCAGCTCCAACTGTACTTGGAATTCCTTTTCTACTGGATGCCTGGCGCGCGGCCAGGCGATAGGATAGGGAGTGAGGGGCTGAGAGCGTAGGGACGGCCAGACAAAGGCTCACCACGAGCTGACGGCGCAGATCTGCTGGTAACCACCTTGACCATGAAGAATTAAAGGGATCTGCTAGGAACATGCACCAGCATAGTTTTAGTCTGCTCCTCTGAAGAAAGAATTTTAAGTTTTGCCATGTTTTAGTTTCAGCTTTGACTTAAATATTTATGTTTGTGCACACATGGGCACTGTGAGGAAAACCTTGTGTCACTCCTCTAGGATCTTTATTAATTCTACTTCTCTGTTGCTTCCCAGGTCTTTCTGCGTACCGCAAGCTGCTCCAGGGCCAGGGGCCCAATCACAGATGACATGAAGGGGACCAGAGCCACGTCTTGCCGCTCTGCCGGCCTGACAGGTGTCTCTGCATGTAACCACACACCCGCATCCTCAGAGAGGTGTATACTGGGAAAGGACAACAGCAGCAGATGAAAGCATGCCAGACATCGAACAGGGCCCTATTAATTTCTCTATGATACAGCCGCAGACATGCAAGGGGATAGCCTGCCGGGCCAGGAATGCCCAGCTTTGACGCAGGTTGGGATTCTGTTGCACAGCTCAAGATCAGACGGCCTTTTCAGCTCCCCCTCCCCTCGTCCCCCTCGGCTACCCTCAATCTCCATATCCTAACAGTTGTCCTCCCTCATTCTCCCCATGCTACTGATGCCATGGAAAGATTTCAGTGACAGATATCCTTCAGCAGATGGCTCCTCGAGCCCCGTAGGCACTATCACTGTCAGATAAAACTTTGAGTCTCTGTTCACGCAGTGGGACGTGTCCCCTAGCCATTTGTGTAGCATTATGAAGATGTTTTTGTTGCTGAAAAGACATACAAACACATGTGAGATAGGGATTTTGTTAATGTGAGAGGTCTGCTGAGTCACTGCAAATTGACCAGTATTCTTCCTCAATGACTTCTCATCTTGCTGCTATAAACGCTGAACATGTGGAGGAGTTCCTTACATGTGCGGCTTGCAGTACAACACACTCCAGCTCCCATTCCCTCTTGAAACCCAAACAGTTGCCAATTCAGTCATGACTCTCTGCTCATTGCCAAAGGATGTGTTGAAAGTTTAGCATCCTTTGCTTGTAGGCTAGATGTAAAGGAAACTCTGATGTTTAAAGCTCAAATAATATTGGTTTCTGCCTTTTTGCTTCACACATTTTCACACACCATACTCTTAAATATGACATAACTTCTTTGCTGATCTGACAAATGTTTTCCATCAAGAATACAATTGTCTTATGATCATTCCTGTACATTGTTGACAAAACCCTAAAGTTTTATTCTGGATGGACCAAATTGATTACTTTGGCTTTATAAGTAAATTATGTTATTGCATCAGTATTTAATGACAGTGTCCATTAAGGCCTTCTTGGCCCTTTCTGTAGCTCACAGCGTAACATAAAGAGGATTTATGCTTATGCACAGCCTTGCCTACAAGGAAGGTTAATGCTGCACCTCCCAGACCAATATGTGGATATTCCATCATTTAGGACTGTATAGTGAACGTACTCAGGGCTTGTTACGAAATAAAACATCTCTGTTGTTACATGATTAGATTCAATATACATTTATGATGACTGTTTTACTTTGTGAGAAATACTTGAATTTTATGCATCCTCTTTCTCAGATCAAATGTAATAATATAAGATCATATTTAATGAAGAGTGTTTTGCACATGAATGTAGTTTGCAATTTTGCAAAGGTATTAGATTTATTACACTTGTTGATGGTGTTGGGGTTCTTTGTAATATTTGTAATGGTTGATGTGAAAGTTTATGTTGTGTATTGACTACTGTTAAAGCCAACGCATGCTGTATTACGTGATTCTTAGAATCCAAATGTGTACATACAGTATTTATCAATGTGTAATTCTGCTGCGCTGATAAAAAGTTGTTTACAGTCGTATGTTTTAAGCTCTTTTGTTGCTGTTTGTTTACAGTACACAAGCATGGTAACGTGTCAGGTCCATTTTGGGGACCATTTTAGACAGTTAATGTAGCAAGCAATATTGAAATTATTTCATACCTTGTCCAGCAAACATTAAAACAAACTGCTCATATCAGTAAGTGTATGTGTTCTCATTGAGTACACTGGATGCTTAAAAAGTGGTCAATCGAGGATGACTCCTGCCTGGATGCATGATTTAATGAACTGAGTTTACTCTATTGTCCTTTAAAGTAAGGTGGTCTAAAATAAATAATGAAAATGGAAAAACTCCAACAATAATGAAAATAGTACAACTATCCAAGACTGTCCATATTTTAATAAAAAAAAAGTGTTTCCAAGAGTAATAAGAAAAACATTTACAGTTTGTGATCTAGTGAAGTGTTCACTTAGTGACGTACATTGTCTCATACAACAGAAAGGCTTCGTTTCAGAAGAAAACCATCCCAGGAAACACCATCCTGTTGCATTACAGAGGTAAACATAACCATGAAAATACTATTTTGAATAAAGGTTGGTTTCCAGCATGTTTTTTTTTTCCTAAGATCATTTTTATCCAACAGCATTTAATCCTAAATTAACAGTGTAGGGAGCTGTGGCAGGCACAGCACTAGTTTCCAGCGTGGACAATCGAGTGTGTCCTGCGTGTCGGGCCATGCATTGTTGGCCAAGGGATGTGTTTGCATTTAGCAAACAATAATGTTTGTTTTACCCCCTTTGACATATTCCTATCACGCTGAGTTAAGTCTGCATTCTTAGTCATTTTCTCATTTTGACTGCAATTACTTTTATGTCCTTGAGTATGCAGTGGTCATAGCAAGAAGATTTTTTGTTTTGTTCCTGTTTTCGTTGAAAACGGGCTTTGAATGCCCATGTCATATGGCACAAAGGTATGGGCTGGAATATTTAAAAAACAAAAACAGAGGAAAAACACTGACGTGAAAAGGCCACCGCTGAAGGTCAAAAAAAAAAGTTCTGATGGGTTTTGAGAGCGTCGTTAGCGAAGTGGTGTTTGAAAAGTCTTCTAGGTACATGCTGCCGATGATGGTGAGCAGTGGTGGGCCGCATCTCGTCTGCAGGATTGGTCTGTGGGAGAGAGAGAGCGCTCGGGCATGGCTGCAGCAGGGGGGAGGGTGCGGTGATGGATAGAGGTACTGCTGCAGGACGCACCACCCTTCCACCCCGCCATACCCCTCCTGAGTAGTGCTGGGTGCCGTCAGATCCCAGGTCTCTTGCTTGGGCCTCCGACGCCATTTAGCTGCACTTGCAGGACTTGACGATCATGTTGGAGAGCTGCTCTACTTTAGGGGTGCGACCCACATAGTAGAGGATGGTGAGGGGCTCCAGGTCTTGAGGAACACAGCAAGGCGAGGCGGACGCCTCAGGGTTCAAGGTGTTGTACAGGCTTAGCAGCTACAGAAGAAAGACAGGGAGACAGGGATCAGCGAGTGAGTGCATTCTTCCTGATTACAAAAGCACATGGATTCATGCATTTATTTTGCTGCATCTCACCGAGCTGTGGGTGGTGTCCGCACTGCGTAGGTAAGGACAGGGACCAGAGCAGAAGTTAGCATAGTACCCTTTTGGCTCATGGATCCACCTCCAGCCCAAGTGCTGGCGGAAATCGATATATAGTGGCCGCACACAGCAGTTCTCCTCGTAATTGCTACAGACAAGAGGGGAGAGAGGTGAATAGATCCTCGTTTCACAGATAACACACAATTTTAAGGGTTGTATACATTTTCCTCCCCATGGCCTCACAGCCAGAGACGGGAAGAGCTCAGAAATTCCACTCTTAGGTGTGCCCTTATTTTCCCTCTTGGAGTCAGCCCAGGTGTCTTGGTGCTGCCTGTCAGCCTGACAGAGGAAATCCAGAGTGGAGGAGACGGCGTGTAAGAGGAGGTAGCGTCTCCTAGTACTGGGACAGATCTCGACTTGTATCGGGTTGCTAATGCCTCTGTCACGCTCGGCTTGGTGATTAACAAGCGTATTCTATGTGTTCTGTGCCCATGTACTCGCCCAGTGAGATGACAGGTGATATTGCATTTGAGGTTGCCTTGTCAATATGTAAACCCCCCCGCCCCCGCCTAGAAGACAAAGATAGCAGCCTTTTTTTTTTCATTACTATTTTTGAACTAGCCAACAGTCTGTCTTCCAACAAGTGCTGCACCTCTAGGAACTGACAGTGCAGTGCGGAGCAGTATTTTTAGAAAGTTGAAGACAATGAACAATAGTCTAAGCAGTGTATTACATTTTCCAGGGCGAGGAAAGGTTTCTTACGAGAAGCAGTAATTGGTGTCAAGTGCCCGCTTGCGCCTGCGGGAGGAGGACTGGGCATCTAGCCTGTGGGGAGGGAGCATCATGAGGATGAGGTGGGGGTAGAGCTGCTCTTTCTGCTTTTTCAGACGGCTCATGTCCAGTCGACTCTGCTCGTCAAAGTCCCCATCCATACCTGCGGGAGGGAGGCAGTTAAATATTGATGATACTAACAGGAACTTGATCCAATTGGCCAAATGAACAAAAGTACAGAGGATTTGTTGAGGATAGTAAAAAATGGCATGTGCTTCAACAGGAGACCTCAGTGGAACTCTTTCTTCACTCTCGTCAGTGTATTCTATCTTACAGTTTACAGTAAAAGGATAATCTCCAAGCTGGACTTCACTCATCTCTGACTCACTCCTCGTCCTTCTCCTTCTCCTCCTTCTCCCGCACCAGTCAGAGCTGGTGGCTAACTTCCTTCTTTCCTCCATCCTCCCCCCTGGGCTTGTGTCTGCTCATCCAATCTGCCCCTGATAGCTAAAGCAGTGGAGATCTCAGGAGAGACGCCGCTGGTGGATATGGACGCCCCTCTTTAATTCAGGGCCAAACGTCTGAGCGCCGTGGCAGCACATTCCTTGTGGCCAAGCCAGTCAGGGGAGTGTTCCCAGGACCAAGGACCCGGGGGCCCCAACGCTAAGTGAGATACCAGACCAATTGTATTCCCATGCTCTGTGTCTCTCTCCCTCTTAGAAAGGAAACCCATTATCTTACTAAAAAGGCCTCAAATGAGTATCAATGCTTGAGGCACATGTTCACTGGACTGGACTTCAGAGGGACTTTTTCCTCAAACCAATCTCACGATTGATATGCTGATAGAAACTCAAGCTAACTTTTTTCATGCCACTGAGTTATTTAACGCCATCTTACCTTTGAACTTGACCTCTAGCACCTCATTGACATTTTCGATAATGTCACCATTAGGGCTGAAGGTGTGGCAGGGACAGTGCACACTGATCTCCAGGCCCAGGTTGGTCTCTGAGGAGAAACAAGAGCAGAGGGATGTAAGGAACTGACACTTTCCCTCAGGCCATTTTCCTTTATTTAAATGAACTTCAAACTGTAATGCCCTTTGGCGCGAGCGTTGATATGTAATAAGGTGTGATGCAAGGAAAATTTGAGGAGCCCCACTCACGTCGGTACATAAGCCACTCCCTAACTGTCTCTGTGACGTCAAAGGAGACCCACTCGTGCGTGCCCTTGGTCAGGACGTTCTTGCCCCCAATGTAGCGCTGCTTGGCTATGTGGTCATCTTTCTGGAGGATCTGCAAGGAGATGAAAGTGTGACCCAGCTGCATAAACTCTCTCTCTGTCTCTCTCTCTCTCTCCCTCTCTCTCACACACACACACACACACACACACACACACAACCAGAGCTGTCTGAGCTAGACTCTCCAGGATGCCCTGGGCCAAATGTCTTCTCTTCATGGAAAAAGTGACTCCCTGTGTTGATATCCCCATTTTGCAAGTTAATGCCTGCGTGTTACCCTACTGCCAATGAGAACCTGGCTGTCCTTCCCATCAGCAGTTCAAACTTTGACTTCAGCTGGGCTCCCAACATTTTAGGTTGATACAGTACCATACTATTCAGAAAGCAGGGTTGCAGCTATTTCTAGAGGCACCCGTGTCCTAACTGTGTTATCATGTCAGAGTTTAGATCTCTTGAGACCAAATGTGGATGATTGACCATGGAGACTAATGTGATCTGAATGGCAGGACTGCAACAGTGTGATCAGGGATCCCTCTACCTCCACCAGTATGTAGCATTTCTCTGAACAAAGAAGTTTATCTCCAGGGAGAAATGAGTGAAGTGTTTGTGTGTGTGTGTTTGGGGGGCGGGTTGGAGCACTTAGCCCCGCAGCAGTGCTGGGATAACCAGGTTCCTGAACATTGTCAGCATCTAATCTGGCTTCCTGTGGGAACAGGGGGCCGAGGGCTGCCAGCGCCAGCCCCCTGCCAATCAGCCCCTGCCTGAAGTGTGGGGGCGAGCAGCTCCGTTTACTCCCCCAGTGGCTGACCCTGCCTCTATCTCCTCCCGGGCCCCTGGAAACAATCTGAGGGCCTGACAGTCTGTATTCGGGCCTGGCCAGAGCCTGCCTCAGAGGCGGTATGCAGTCCGGAGACGCTTGTCTCCCTGGCAGGAAATGTTGGAACCTGATCATTACTCCCAGTCTCTCACGGGAGATTAATGAGGAAACCGAGCAAAAATCCATCCTCGCCACCCCGCATACAGACATCCAACAGGCGCACACTTTTACACACAGATAGCACAGAAAAATGCTCATGCCACATAAACACACAAATGCAGGTGCAGATCTATAAATCCTCTGTTGAAAGCATAACGCCTCACTTGAAATAATAAGAACGGACAATTGCTTTGAGACTGACAGCTGAGAAAGAAGAAATTGCCGAATGGTAATCTAGAGTTTCTCAAAGACGGCTGTAGCAAGCTCTTAAATTTGTTCTAATGTAGAATCCATTTGACTGTAAGCACATGGAATAATGATCAGCGCTGAAAAGAGGAGAGAGGGAGTTGGACACCCTGATATAAATGTTTTCATCTTTCTCGTTGACCTACACAGTCTCGCAGCGCCAGGCCTTCTGAGAGAATTGGAGCGCATTACCCCCCGCGTTCGGCTAGCAGTGGGAATGAATGGTCAGTTCACACACCTGGTAGAGCTCAATCCTCTGCTCGTTTCTCTTGGCACTGGAGTTGGGGACCCGCAGGGCTCGAAACTCAGCACGGAACAGGTTGGTGGAGTTCTTCTCCATGGCCGAGACGTTGAAGCGGAAGACCTTGGAGGTGATCCCCTTGGGGCAGTAGGGGAGGTCATCTGCGGGGCACATGGAAATGATGACTCAACAGTGGCCTTAAAATGTTATTAAAACTTTCCTTTCCTTCACATAAGCGGAAGATCATTTCTGGTTGTTTGATCAGGCTGGAACTCATTGTTTCTTCTATCAGATCCCTCTAAGCTCTTCTTCTTCTGTTACCTCATTGTGTACACGTTATCAAAGCCTATTTTCCACTGTCATCTTTGCACAAGGGTGGACATGTTTACATTATGAATATTGATGATACTTAGTGTGCTTATTGTTGGGGATTTCACACTACAAGTTAAGATGTTTTACAGAAAAACAGTTTTTTTTAACTATTTCTAGCCCCTGCAGGGAAGAGGAGTGAGCCATTGCCATGGACCATCTGCTTATGCTTTGTGCAGTCCGAGTTAGCAACAAGTTGAAGTCATGAAATGAAAACCAAATGTCCCATGTGGTGGTGGAACAGGCTGGAGAGAGACGGCAGTGTGCTCCTCCCACCAGCTCTGGAGCCCAACAGGTGCTCCGAGGGCTAGGACAGGAGCCAAGTATTCCCTGGAACCAAGCAGCTCAGCTAGGAACATGTGGGATCACATGCCGAAACAGAGCAGTACCTGGGCCAGTGGGCTGTATCTGCACGGGAAGGAGACTCCTTCATGACAGTCACTCTAAAGAGTACATGACTGACAAGCAGCAACGTACATCTTAACACTGTGTGTGTGTGTGTGTGTGTGTGTGTGTGTGTTTGTGTAGCACACTAAACTCAGCAGAAACAAATGAAATGGCTCCACTATGATTCCCTCTGAAATGCTTCCTGTTGCACGGCCCACTCAAGCCTTTCTCTTTTTTTTATACCCTAATACCATTGAATCGTTTATTATTTTAACAGGCCGAGCACATGCAGTGTTGGGCAAAACAAGCACACGGCAAGCGTTTTATGAGCCAAGTGGAAACACTCATTTACAGCCAAGCCATCGCTAATTTATTACCCTAAGCTTAAGCTTTATTACCAACCCTAAGATTTGCTGGTGGTTAACAGGGGCACTGCACCTTTAGCTGATTTGCACCTCGAGCTGTTTTGGGACAATGGAAACTCAAATGTTCATTTGTTTCTGTGTCATGCAAAAGGAACTTGCACATATCCAAGTATCTGTACTTGATTTGACCCATAATCCTATTTCAGTGTCCTCCCAGTCATTATCTAATATTTCCACAATGTATTTTTTCAAGTTTCCCTATTTATAGGTGACCTTTTCAGCATTCATCCCAAGCCAGATATCTGTCTAGTGTTTCCACACAATCCATAAGGAGGAAAACTCAGTAGCCTTTTCCTCCCTCAGCCTGCCCCTCACTTACGGTTCTCTCTCCCTCTCCCGGTCCCCCTGCCTCCCTCAAAGAAGGTGGAAAGCCCCACTTCGAGGGGAGATTTGAAATTCTAATCAAGTCTTTGGTTTCCTTTTGGATGACCTCATTTTTCCCATTGCAATGGTTTTAGGTGGATTTCACATTACGGCTTATTTTTGCCAAGGGTCTGAAGGTAATTTGTTCCATGTTGGTGAGTGGAGGGGATTGCTTGTATAATTAGAATGAAAAACATTCACTAATTTTCTGACCCCCACCGTTTTTAGATTTGGTCCGAAGAACAGCGTTGAGATGCTGACATCAGTTTGACCTGTACACTGTTTGAAGCAACATAGATTATGTCAATAAGCCTCCCTGCATCCTCGTCTCTTCACTAACACCCATTCAGAAATTTAAAGATTTGGTTCTTCTGCAGCTGAATGTTATGTGTTTTTTCCCTACAGTGATTATCAGAATTATGAATAATGCTATGTATTGTATTGTAAATATTATGGAAATATAAAATTTTGATCTACTGTTATAGCCACCGCCTTAGACTGTTCTCTGATCAGATTCTAATTAAAGAGCTGAGTTTTATTGCTGGACATTCTCATTAACACCTTTGCAACAGTATATTTATAGTCAGATTTAATAGCTTGGATTACAAAACGATGCCCAGTCGATCTCATTTTCATATTATCACTCAATTAATTGGAACATAGATGGGCTGTAAGTGAGGAATTTAATGGTGAGGCTGCACAGGAAGGCCTGGGGACAGACTTTTGAATAGCTCTGTTCTAAAGCTTCTCATAAAGTGTCTGGCCCAGACGCTCATCGTCCACACCTCCCTCTCTAACGCACGCTCAGCCTCCTCCCTCCTGCGTCTGGGATGCCACTCCACATAGACTGCTCCTCTCCTCTCCTCTCCCTCACAGGTGACATGACACAGCAGCTCCCTGATAAAAAAAACCTCTCAGTAATCACCTCTCTGTTCCCTTCTGCCCAGAGGGCTGCCTGTGATGTCAGTCTCTCCAAAGCTATGTGGAAGTAAACAAAGGAAATAGGAAGCATGGGGAGGCAGGTGCTGACCAGCTGCTGAGGTGTCTAGAGCTCACACAACAGTGAAAAACGGTGACACGGCAGCAGAAATTGCTGTTGAAAAGTATTCAATTTGAAAGCTGCATCATCTAATTGCATTTCAATATCTGAAATTAGAATTTAGTGATTTGTTTACTGAATAAATCCATATGCTACTGTGAATAGGTTTAATTTTCACTGACCCATGACTCAAGAGATGAACTCAGACATGGTGACTGTGATGACTACTTATAATATCTTAACACAAGCTTTCAAATTGAAAACAAATACTTTTAATAGGCAGAATTCAAATGCAGAATATGTCCACTGGTCAGAGGACCAGGTCCCATTTCTCAACATGTGTAATCTTCCTAAGACAGCGGCTCTAAATGGACATTGGCTGTGGCAGGCTGCTATGAATGAGATAATGTGATGGAGCTCTATTCTGAAGTAAGACAGCTTTTTTCCACTTGATCAAGGATGAAGAGGCAAAAATGGTAAGAAAGTGGGGGTGGGGGTGAGAGACGCCAAAGAACTCTGTCTCTGTTTGCTGGGATGACATCATCTCTCTACTATTCCATATATCAGAAACACTGCTGTCCTCAGCGCTGGTCCACGTCTTCCTCCGGCCCAACACTGAGTCAATGATTGCCTTGTGCTCGACCTTGCACTGCAACTGCATGCTTCTCTTTGCAAGCCACAAGCTGCCTCATTTTAAGACAGAAGAGCCAATGGATTGTTAAAATGATCAGTATGGTGGCTGGACTGTCTGTGCAGTTTTATTAAGCCTCAGGTCAAACTAAAGTCTGTAGATGGACAATATGTGGATGCACAAATATGTCTGAATTCTTCAACAGCATTTGGTTTACCATGATACTCAGTATGGCACATTGATGACATAATTGACCACACTGGCCTTATGATGCACCAGAAAAGGCATGTCTAGATTGCTCCCCTCTCTGAATTTTGCTTTTTTTCTAATCAGAAACACCTCTATTGGCATTAGTAGTGGTGTCAAGGAAACTTAGTCTTAAGCAAGTGAAGTATGAGAGAAAAGTTTCTGCTTCATTTTTTTCGCTCAAGCTATTAACTGGGCATGAAAAGTCAAACAAAAAAGCAAAACCTGACCATATTCCAAGACATTCCCACCTTCCAAAAACAGTGAATGTAAAACCCATTAGATCAAATAGGAATGAAAATTGACTATATACTACAGAATTACCGTGGTGACAGACATTATGCTCCTAGATACTGAAACATGCCCTGCGTCCTATTAAATTACATAATGGAAAGTCATAAGGGACAGAAAAGTGATTATTCATCCACGCTGGCAGCCCGTGTTAATTAGGGTAACGCCCTCCTTGGACAGGCTCTTTTAGGGCAATAAACGTTGCCAATAGTAAGTCAAGTTCATGTCATGCATTATCACCACGGAGGCCTACAGTATGAGACCATGGCAGGGTGATGTGTCCTAGGCACCTGGCCATCACTGATCCCACTCCTTAGACCTGTGTTTGTTTTGGGAGCTCTGGCTACCTCTGACCAGTGGATAAACCCGGAGCTGTGTATTTTGAGTGTCAGAAGCACTTTGTGGGACCTGTGAAATGGATTTGATTCAGGGGCTTATGCTGGAGCCAGAGGAGGCTCTGCTCAGTGTCACAGCACAGCATAAACACCTGTTGATTTCAAAGTGGTAATACCATGCGCTGACCAGCCTCTGACTGTGAATAGGCACGTTTCCAACTCCTCCACTTAAAACTTACTTTCTCTAGAGAATCGCTGCAAAGTGAGCGAGAGCTTTTCAGCAAGCTTCTGACTCCTGGAACAATCAATGGACCATAGTTTATACAGGAAATGCCAATATGGACGAGCAAGGCAGTTTGATCATAATACAGAGCCAGTCAGCGCCTCGCTACTAGAAATGAATAGTAGGGAAATATAAGTAAGAGAGTCATAACGGTGGACGAAAAATATTGGGAAACTCAAGGCCAAAAAAATTTGAAATGAGGTATTGGGGTTGGCAATAAATACTAGACTTAACTGCCTGAGAATTTTCCCCCCTTTGGAATGTGTCAGACTTAGGCTGGAGTTCCCATGGCTTTGGTGTGAGGTATGTATGAGGAATGGTGCTCATTCCAATTAGACTGTTTACTTTGCCCTCTCCCTCGCGCGCCGCTCCACTGCGCACAGGCGAGTCTGTGCGTAAAAAGCTGCGCCGAGCCGAGTGGCCTCAATGCCAATTGGAGTTCTTTTTTCTGTTTTTGACATTGTCTCCACACTCCTTACAACCCAATGCATATCATACCCAGATGAAAGACTTTTTTTATGGGTGTCAGTTTGTTACTGCAATGTGTGGCACGCGCAATACCTTACCCCAAGTGAGTCCAAATTTGATTTTGTAGTTTTTATCATTATAATGAGTAAGGATGAAGCAAAAAAAAAAAAAAAAAAAATCGGGATGTTCTCTCCAGCTGTGTGGATCTGTGCCACATAGTTTGGGGACATACTACGTCTAAAAATGTATCACATTCACCAAATATCTTTTCAGTCTTCGGTCATTGCTCCACTCCTCCCCAGAAATTTAGATATAAGTGAGTTTGGTGGCAAATAATATTAGACGCAGGGACTTTGCCATACCTTAAAGTTTGGTGAATTGACACCTTTGGGCTTTTTGTATTTAAATAATCCTTATCGATAAGTTCCTTGACAAAAAACTCTCAGCACATGGAGTTAGTAGTGGATTTGGTGGGTTAGTTTACGTTAATCATACGGTGAGTATGTGAATAAGAGGCACTTCTGAGCGTGGGGTGAGTGCATACAATATGGATAAAGGCAACTTACTGTTTTCTGTCGGACCATTGATCATGTTGAACTTGTAAATCTCTTTGGCATAGTACTCAGTCTCCGTGTTATCCTGTCCACAACTCTGCTGCTTGTCTCTTCCCAGCTCCTCAATGAGCTCCTTGGTGCTGTTATAAAGGGCCAGAACCTGAAACGGTACTTGATTTGGACCTGTTGTCTGTGGCGGACTGGTCAGCCGCAGTTTACTGAGAATCTGTCCCCGGATCGCCTCTACTCTCTTTTTCTTTATGTGGTCAATGTCCACAGTGGTACAAGTGGATAGCGACAAAGTCATGGTCACACAATTTGAGAGGAGAAAAAACAGAAGTGCTTTGCCCAGATTCATATTTCTGTTTGCTCACAACTGAGGCTTGTCAAGTAAAAAAAAAGAGACAAAAACAAAACTAAATTCCGATTTGAACAGAATCCCTTTTCTCTTTTCATTCAAGTCGTGAGAGAGTTCTTTTCTCCGAGGATTCCCATTTTGTCAAGTGCTATGTCATCTTTGCAAAATGCGTATTTGCGTGAGGGCAGATCCGTGACATTTTTGAAAACAACCTCAACTCTTCATCAAAACCTCTTATCCTATTCTTCATTCCCCTTTGCCACGCGCACAAGCATCGTTTCCCTTCTTCGTTAGTTTACAGAGCACCGATCTCTGCACCGTAGTTCACTTTCTCCATTGCATTTGGCTCTTTCCATCCACTTGTGCTTATGGTGTAAGAGCGTCTCTCTGCTCCCTCCCTGCAGTCCAGCCTCACACACTCAACAGACGCTCTTTCTCCTCTCACTCATACTTTATAGTCACAAGTAGCTGTGACGTTTTCGATCGAGGGAGGGACTGCAAATTATAGCCTATACTAGGACAATGAGGTCTGCCCTATTCTGCAATAAAACTTAATCAAAACCTTTATGTTGTAAGAAACTGATTTGGACAATTGCCATTCTTTTTAAGATGGAGAGCGAGAGTGAGAGTGCTGAATGTGTGTTTTATTTTTTTATTTTTTTTTATTTTTTAGGAAAGGAAAGGAAAACCCATTACTTAAGTGGATAGGCTACCTGGCCAAGACCAGGGGTTCCCAAAAGCTACACTGTCAATGACAGTCTGAGTGAAACCTCTGATCAGAATAATCATTCATACAGGCTACATCTTCCCCTATTTCTAACTTCTAGTGACTGAAATAATAATCAAATTAAAACAAATCCATATTTTGCTCTGGACCCCCTAGAACCCGCCTCAAGGACCCCTGGGGGTCCCTGGACCTCAATATGAGAACCACTGGCCTAGACTCAATAGGCATACTTTTGTAATGGAGAGGTCTGAACACAGTATGTACAACACCCCAAAATAAAGCAAAAACATAACAAAATGAACACACAAAGTGAAAAGCAACAGGACTCTAACATAGGCTATCAAACAGACTGTTTCACCGCTGGGATGTTGGAGGAGCACAGGGAGCCCAAATCAGCTCCTGTGATCCGCTAGATGTTGCTACTGTGCAGGTTCTTACATTCCTATATAAGGACATAAAACATACACAATAGCAACATCTAGCGGATCAGAGCGGCTAGAAACCCTACCTCAGCTTGAGTTGAAGTCTGCAGGGGAAGGCTTGATAAAGAGGCTACTACCTGGTTTATGCGAGAGCTTAGGGTGATCCTGTCAGACGAGGGATGCTACTTCATAGTAAGTCTGGAGTCATTGAATGCATCATCATCATCAGCAGCAGCAGCAGCAGCAGCAGCAGCAGCATAATTAAGGCATTAATCCTGTGTGATCCAGACTTTTTTTCTCCAAAATGTATTGTTTCGAATACGCAGTGGTTGAATTTATTTTTATAACAGATTCACGTCATGAGTTTCTGATGGTCAAGGCCATTATCTCACGGCCCTCCTGTTTCACTGACACCTATCAGTGGACCGCTCACGCGCCTCCCCTCCTGATCGGTGTAACTATGGAGATGGTTGCTATGTGACGCTTGTTGATATCCAGGAAGACGCTGGTTCAGTAGCAAGGAGAGAAATGGACGACAGTCTTCAACTCGCAGATACTGGAGTTGTGAAAAATGTGAGTGACATGTGTGTTGCAGATTACGTAGAAAGTAGTGGCAGAGGTAACGGTAATTATACGCGTTTTAGTGCAGTCGAGACTAGGTTTTATTTTCCTTTGTCACGTTGTAGCTAGCTAGTTTACTACTTAGCTTGTTAGGCTAAGTAAGCTAACGTTAGTAAGCAAGCTAATAGTCAGTGAACAAGACAGCCACTCTCTCTTCAACTCTGAAAACAGTCCAGTGGCACTAAAGGCTTGTGTCTGTGAATGGTTGCTTAACATGTAGCTATATTAGTTGCTACTGTGCGACATACAGAGCTTCATAGCCCAGTCTGTGCCTATCCTTAGCTTAGCTTTGCTTTGCTTTGCTAACTGCAGGGTCGCAGGGTTTACTCTAATCTTTTCCCTGGCGAAGTCGAGACCTGGCTGATCGCCCATGATAGCAATTACTCCATCGAGTTTAACCAAAGCCTCACGTGTAAAGTCCATATTCTGATATATTCTCTGTAATCCAATCGTTATGATAATCTTTTCCCTGAAGGGCAATTTTCTTATGTCAGAGCGTGTCTCCTCCCCTGACCTGTTGCTGGGATGGACAATACCATTCTGAATTACTCGTACTTTACATAGATATTTACATTTTAGAAAACTGTACTACATTTCAGAGGAAATATACTTCTATTCAGTCCCCGACATTTAACACCTGCAAGGGAATGTAGGATACTAAACATTTGACCAGCTCAATTATGTAGGCTACTTCTTGACTTTGAGCCCGTTGAGTATTGTTCAATTGATCCCAGATTAGCATCCATGGCTAAGTATCAGTGGTATTGTGAGTGGTAAGTAAGGGCTTTCTCAAATCAAAGCAATCTACTTTCCATTCTAAAACTATGTACATTTTCCCAGGTTGCAAAGACAGGACGAAGGGCTCGCCTTGCAGCAGACCAATCATCCTTTGAGGAGGCTCGTCACATAAGGAAGTCCTCCTCATCTGCCTCCATGGGAGAGGTATGAGGTCACCTAATCATTGACAATCACTTGCATGGTTATAATTTCACCTCGCAATGAGCGTTATCAACATGCATTTTGGTTTTGTCTCATGCATGAATCCAAGGATGAGGACGAGGTAGGTAGCATGAATAAAACAGTGACTTTGCATGGCTTGTGTTGTTAAAGCTCCAGTCAGTAACTTTATACCATTTACAGTAGTCTTGGATTCATAAATACTGGCATCTTAACTTGAGTTACCATAATTATTTGATTCAGTTCGGTATGTGGGATTTGATATCCAGGCCTGTTGAAATTCAAAGATTAGCAACTCACATAACAGAACAACTCACATATGGCTTAGCCACCAAATTCCAAAAGGCCCTCATCACATCTTGACTTTAGCTTGTTCATACAGCTTCATGGTTGACACATTAGGCCATATGTTATTTCATATATTCTTGCATAACAGGCCTAATTTGTAGCTGTATTTCATACACGCCTTCTGTGGTAAATTCACATCTATAGTCTATACATACAGCAGACACAGGTTTTTTACTGATGGTATAAAGTTATAGAGGAGCACTTATTTATGCAGAGAAGTTTGAGTTGCCTCTTTTGTACTTCAATTGACTGTAAGGCCTAGGCATTAAGGGTGCTCACAGTTTAAAAATGGCTACTCTTCAGGAAACCTGAGTAACATTTATGGAATCCATTCAAACGCCTTCATTGTCCTGTTGCATCCGATGCGCTTGCATGGCAAACATGATTCTAGGAGAAACATTGTCGTCAGTATAAACTTTGTAGTGAACACCCAGCATCTCCGGAAAATACATTTTTTTAACCACATTTTATCTGAAATTAATAGTTCCTTGCAATTGTTGAATTGGCATGTTTTAATTGTTATAAATGGTCTAATTCAAGCTCTTTTCAACAAGCACATTTTATCACTAGAATCCTTTTGACAATCATCAGTTTTTGTAAATCCTCTGCTCTTACTGCATAACATGACATGAAACACTTAAACTGTATTTTCAGATTTTCGGAAATGCCATTGTAAAGTTTTCTCAGTGATCTCTAGCTGTTGAGACATGCTGAAATAAGTGGTGCTAAATTCTGACTAAATATAAGACTAGTACTAGTGACAGAAGTCAAATCAGAAGTGACAGCGAAAAGACAACAAACCATTTCACTCCACCAGTATTGGCATTCATGGAATCAGTCATGTCTCCTGGATTGGCAAACTGTAAACCAGCCAACATTCCCAAAGCAAAAATTCCAGCGATGCTTTTGCTGTAGGCTAATCTTCCCAAATTAGGCCAACTTCCCTAATGTATGAACCAGTATTCTCGCGCCCTCTCTGACCTGCTGTGCACATGTAATACATTTTTCCAGAGTGTCGTGCGACTGGGTGGGTTTATTTGCAGTCTTCGTTTATCAACCCTGGCCTCTTCTGCCTAAAATACCCAACTGATTGGTCACATTCCTGACATCCTTTTAAACAAAGACTGAATTACTTTTATGGGCTCTTAGGGTTTGACTACCGCAAGTTCCTTGCCCCAGAGACCATCAGAGAATCCTGAATTAGAAAACATGAGAGCGAAAGCTAATTGCCTTAACAGCCATAACTATTTTACTACGACTGTGAGGTTCATATTTGGTCATGAAGTATTGGAGGCACAGGATTGTTTTGTTTCTCAGGATACTTGTGGTCTTCTCCATTTTTGTTCAGAGAAATAACTTTGTCAAAGGATGAGTCATTACACGGAAGACAGGGTTTGTTGTCCTGTTAAGCTTACTTTTGTCTCCCATGATAATTTCCATTGTCAACAACAATACCAACATTAGGCATGGACTCTATGGTGGTAAGAGATTTTAAACATCAGAAGGATTTAATATCACTTCAAGGAATTTTTGTGTTATTGCTTAAAAAGCCACAATTGCCATTAATTTAATCCCTCATTTTATGCAATCACTAATTGCATGAAATTAGGGGGATTGTTCAGCCTCAACTCTTGATAATGGCAATATACAGTGGAGCAGAGCAGCCTCCCCCTCCTGCTGCCCTGCTTAATACTGACATTCAGATTTATAAATGGGTTTGGTGAAGGAACCAGCCATGAAAGATTATTTCCTCTTTCATCATAAACGAAAGAAATTCTTCCTGAGCACTTTGTCCTCTGCAGACCCAATTTAGTAATGAGAAATGTTGTGCCTTTTTTTTCTAATTCATTTGTCTAGTGCCCACCCTTGTGTGCTCTGAGGAATTCATTCATTCAAGTGCTGGTCTCAGGGTCCGGTCTCAGGATCAGGATCCAAACTCAATTGACTATTTTCAGTACTATTTTCAGAATCAAAGAATGAGAGGGAGAGGGTCATTTTTTCCTGTGAATCTATTTTGGGTCAGACTCATAGCCCCTGGCAGTTCCCACACTCTGCTCCATATGTTCTGGTGCTGGAGTCGGACAGCATTGAAAACCATAATAAACAAAACAATGGCCTGCATATGGACGACTCTGCGGCTGCACATACCAATCACTGGTGTTTACGCGAGCTATGCTATGGTCCATTGTTAACTTGCAACAATGTGTCCACTTTGATACTGGAGTATAAGATTAGGCCTATCAGAAGAGAACAATGGTTGAAACAGCCCTCCCACCTTCAGCAGGGCCTTTCCTGCATTTCACATTTGTCCTGGTTTGGGGTTTTTGGTTTTCTGTCGCTGCCTCTCATGGTGGCATAGATTTTTACATGCTTCTTGTCAATGGATTTTGTCGTTTTATAAAGCACATGATGTAGCTTACTCACCACTATGTAAATGTTTAATATAAGTGTATTGGTTCAACATATAAGGCCTATAATTGTGATGAAGACAAAATATTATATACTACACAAGCATGCTCTTTCTTGTGCTTTGCTCTCTGTGATCGAATTGTAATCACACTTTATATGCTTAAGAAATGAAGGCATTTATTTTCTATTTGACTGAATGAACCTTTGTAATGAAGAAGCTGTTTGTTATTAAAGGCCTCTCTCCTTCCAGGGCCCCCCTCCTAAACCGGCCCGGAGGCAGGGAGGCTGGGCAGAAGAAAGTTCTGGATCTGGTTCTGCCAAGTGAGTATCTGCTCCATCTGCTGTGGCTACACTCTGGTTCACATTGGCTTCTCAGAGACTCGGGGCCGGGACTGGGAGCTGTGGTCCTGTGTTATGTGTTATTAATGAACTCTCATGCTGTTGAATGAGCTTATTTATCAGTGCATATTTGGCACTCGGGCTGTGAATCAACAAGGTTAGAGGGAGCCTGTCTGAGCAGGCAACTCGCCATTCGTCTTCATCTGTGAGCGAGGCGGTAATTGACATGGTTAATGCATCAGCCACAGGAGGGCACTGTTAGTCAGCTAGCCACTTCATCACAGGGGTTCAAGCCACTTAATCACCCCTTACCACCGCTGTCTGCTCTTTACAAGGGAAGCACAACATGTAGAATTCACCAAGTATTTGAAACAGATGGAATGTGTTTGCCAAAAAAATTTTTTTCACAACTAGCACCGTAAATATGAAGAGTGGACATGACTTACTCAAAATGAGACTGTAGCCTTTGTTCGATTGGTGAACTACCTCGCTTGTCCTCCCTTCCACTCACCGCTGTGCTTCTACTCTCCAGTCTCAGTGGAGGTGAGAGCTTGAGAGATGCATAAAGTCATACATTGAAGTGAACAGGCTGAGTCAATTGGGCTTATTTGCGTGGTTTTCTGCACCGTTAGTGCAAGCCGGGAGAACAGCAAACCTGATAGATCTTTCCTCTCACAGAAGGTCAGCGTGTCGCTTCCCCGCGTTTGCGTAACCCGACTTGATTCCCAGTCTCAAAGAGATTGAAATACAGGAGGTGTAAAAGGGTTTTGCACGTGCATTGATCCTCTCTGAAACAAAGTAAGTAATGGTCCCCCCTGGAACCGGCAAGGACTTTTCCCTTCAATGTCACCCCTCATGCTCAATCACCGCCGCCCTCCTCCCACTAATCCCAGCGCAGAAATCCCGGGATTTGTCGATCTATCACTCCTAATTGACACTAAATGATCTGTCAGTTTATTGATGAACCTTTGAAACCAGGTTGTCACAATATATTTTATCCCTAACAACTTTTTCCAGACAGTTTTACCATGTCTATCGCTTTGCCTTACATGAGTCTTAATCAAGGTGCCTGTAATGTGTCTTAAGTGTCGCCACCCCCGCCCCCCAGACAGGACACAGTCCAAGGGCAGGCAGGTAGGCTCCCTCAGCTCCTCTCTGCCCTGCCTGATTGGACTCTAGTACCTTTGCTGCTGTTGGTCTAGACTCAGAAAGCATGGAAAAGACAGAAAAAGGTAGTAAAGACTATTGGCTAGGAATTTGTCAGTTCAATTTGTTTTTTTTTTATTCTCTCCTTTTTGTTGTGGGTCTCCCTTGAAAAAAGAAATGATTCATTAATAAGGTGACACTTTTGAAAATGCCAATTTCAAGGTATCCATGATCTTGGGTAAGGTGTAATCTAAAATGGAAGTATGGGCATCTGTGTGGGTTTTGCTCCTTCTCCACACAAGACTATAAGGCTAGGTAGCTGTTTTTTTGGGGGGGCTTTTATTAATTCCCCATCTTTCTCCAGAGGAGTCGGCTCCACTGCTCCATTATGTTACGGGCCCGAGAGCACTGAGAGGAGCGTGAAGTGATTTCCAACCCAAAAACCCAAACTAATGTATTGTAATGAGCTCCTCTATTAATACTTAGTAGATGTGTGTTTATTTTATCTTCATTTATACTGTATGCCTATTATCTCTTGATTTTTGTCAGTGCAAAAGAAGGTGAATATTAGGGAGTTTCAGTACTGAATGTATTGCCTTCAAAACCAGTAGGGGGCACTACTCAACCACGAGAGCAAGCAAAAGCATTGTGTTACACATGAAAAAAAGAATAAAACCTGCCATACTGAAATACATTTCGTGGAGTTGTTTTGACAGCTAAGAATGCATAAATACCATAACTTACTAGGTTTTAATTTCTCACGATTTTTATATGGCTAAATGCGTCATATGGTAATAATAGTATGGTTATTTTTTCTTTCTTTGATATTAGGCGTGTCTGTTACCTTACATAAAATAGTGTGTGCTAAAAATACTGTGTTGAGGTAGGAAAGTGTCAAAAGACAGTAATTTGGTGTCTGGCATGCCCTCTTCAAGCTGGGCAGTGTAAATGGAGAGAAGTCTGAAAATAGCCGCGTGATCCAGTAGGAGATGAGGCTGAGAAAGCAGACAGGAAGGGAGAAGACACCACTACTGTAGACCCCACTGTGCCTTACCTAACAGGATTACTATCATTAAATACAGTTGAATTACAGGCTGTATCTATCAGAATGCTCATGAGGACTCTTCCGGGAATAAAATACAAATTGTGTGTTTGAGTATATATTTGAGTTTTGAGTTTACTGTTATTTTGCAGGTAGGAAAAATGGTATCTCTCTACTGCTTTTTATTTATTTATTTTTTTTAGCTTTGCCTAATGATTGTCTTTTCTGTTGGTGCATAGATCTTCAAGAAGACCTGCAGCTGAGGACCTGGAAGAGTAAGTTCACTCAGCTGCCTCATCCATGTTTCATTATATTCCTCCAGTTGCTGATTGAATTCAATGACAGTTTCATTTTTTCATATAGATCAAAAATAGGTCAATTTAAATGTTTGTTTGTTCCCTTTGCAGGAAAGTGGAAATGGCGCTGTACTTTCAGATTGTCCTTGGTTGTGACTAATCCTTGCCTTTCAAGAACAATCACTTAACATGATTAAAAAACAGCGTGACTGAGTTGTCATCACTTTTATTGCTGTTGGGAGCCAAGTTTTCCTGTTATTCTAGTTTTTTTCCTCACCCTCCCTTGCATCACTCTGTGACTAGAATAGACATCACCATGAGGAGAGGCAGGTAGAGGACGTAGTCGTCTATGTTTTACTCATCATCACAGTTGGAGCCCGATGCCTGAATGGCAGTACTGAGACAGAGGCTTTATGTGAAACTGAGGCTGCTGCCCTCCACAAAAGTCTCTTAAATTGTGATTCTGTCACGACTCTGTTGTCTCAGGAACAGTTATTCAGACTGCTGCTCCAGCTGGGTTTGTTTTTTAATCATTCCTAGAGGTGATCTTGTCTAGGTCTGCCAGGCTGGTCACCCACACAGTGCAACAGCGTCTCATAGCACCATCAGTGCCTTTTGGCAGAGGCTGCTGTCGTGAAGTCCCAGTCAGCCTGTAGCAGGCAGAGCGAGCCTCCTATCTGCCACGAGAGCGAGAGAAGACAAAAAACAGGCCCATCATCAAAGCAAAGCAGCCCAGGAGCCAACTCACTCACTCCCTGTGATGACCTCACCATTGGGCTGCATTTTGAAAGCATTAAATAATTCATGCTCTCACACTTCCTGTTTCTACAGCCGCCGCCTGCAACCACAAACTCCCCAGGGCTCCGATGATGAAGGAGGTGAGAGCACCCTTGCAATCCCCCATCCTGTGTGTCTCCTCACGGGCAAAGTGGGGCCCTCCAGTGCATCCCCAGCACATTCATCCTCTGGAAGTAGAGCAGATAAGCAGGCAGTCAGATCATCGCTTTTCACTGATGCTCCCAACATATTTCTTTTTGGTCCAAGTGTGGATTCATATGTTAGAACTCTGCCTCTGACCACCCAGTGTGAGACACCCTATGAGCACGGCCCACAGACCCTTTAGATGAAAGTGACAAGTGAATATGTTCATTTGATAAGGTTAGAGCCATGGTTGGGGGGATCACTGGTAATCTCCTACACTCACTCAAGTCACACAAAGTCCATAGCAGACCTCAAGTATTCAGTAAATCCCCTCTCTTATTCATTGGCTGAAGTGTGGCAGGGTTTAAGTGGTCTCCCCACCCCCCAGAGCGACACAGTCAGACCCCCACACACACACTCACACACACACACACACACACACACACACTCACACACAGTGCCTAGGCAGGTGCCGTGGAGCACAGATCTAGCGGGAACATTGCTGCTTTGACTGTGTCACCTCAGGGCCCAACTCTCCGCATCACAAACAATGTCAGGATAGAGGGGGGACATTTCAACAAAGCACTGCCGAGGATAATTGTTCTATTTTTCAGAGCAAAGCAGCAGGGGAAATAGGGGTGAAATTGCCTTAGTAAAGATAGGAGAGCAGCACGCACTGCTCAGTTGACAATATTAAAGGACCTATATACATACCAATAGCAGCGCCTCAGCATTGTGTAATGCAATTTATGAACATATCAGAAGTCTTTTGGCTGTATGTACACCCACATTTTAAAAATTAACACATATCGTTACCATTTTTGTAAAGTGAGCATCTTGTCTGTCAGGGGTAGGGAAAAATATTAAAATAAAGTAAAATGTCACAAATTTTCCTACACGATTGTATCAAGACGCTCAGTATGTGTTAATTTTATTTTTATTCACGTTTCAAAGATCTTGCTGAAAGATCACATAATGATGTACTTAAAAATGATGTTGGTAAAAATGGAAAAAAAATAACCACTCAAAGAGTGCTAGACGGTCTGAAATGGCTTTTTCCCAAAAATGTAATTGATTTTGACATTTAATTGCCCAGAGTGATTTTATTTTTTTATTTTGTTACAATTTCAAATCAAATAAGAGCGTAACAATAAATTGTGATGTTTTGCAGTCCTGAATCGCAATGTTTAATTATATTGGAACTTTAAGAATTCTAATATAATTAATTTGTGGGTCAAGCATCATGTTAAGATTAAACTAGTAGCTCTTTGGTCACCACCAATAGCTGACGTTGTACAATCATATGTATGATCATTGTACATGAATGTATGTGAATTTGTCTTTCTCTTTTACGCATCATAAAATTTTTAGCCTATATGAATTACATGAAGTTCTGTGCATTGGAATGGCAGTTTTGGTTATTATTCAAAATAGCCCTTACTGAAATGTGTGTGTGTGTGAGAGTATATATATACTGTATATATGTATATATTTATATATATCTTAAACAAAATCGTTTGCGCACTGTCTAGTTGCACTGGCTAAAAGGGCCGGTGGAGTGAAGAGCCCAGTGGTTTGGTTCTCTTGCAGTTAATGCCGCTGGAAAGATTATTACTCTGTGGAGGGAGACCTCTTAATACAGAGCCGGAGGCAGGGGCATTGGAAATTACAGTGCTGAGGGTTAGTGAGATAGCCCCTGCGATCTTGATTATGTCCCCTACCCTTATCCCTTATGTCCACTGGCTACAAGCAGAGAGAGAGAGGGGGAGAGAGAGAGAGAGAAGGCTAGCCCAATCCCCTGCTCCCATCTCCCCATCGGCTGCCCCCTCAGCCTCCTGCCGGTCACTTAAAATAGCACCACTATCACAAACACACTCATCTGTTTCATGTCTCCCTCTCTTACTCTTAGCCGGTGATCTGTTGAATATTGTCCCATAAGCCTTTCAAATGGATTCTGTGCCTAGGTAATCATTTGACTGGACCCCTGCGTAGATTATAGGCGCCCCAGTGATGCGGAGAGGCGTCCCGTTCTCCAAAGTCGCTGACTGCCGCGTGCCTGCCGGGAGTATGTCTACATTCACAGCAAATTATCCCCTTTTGATATTTACATGCTTCAGCGGGGGAAACTGGACGCGAGCGTGTAATAAGGATACGCGCGGCCCGCTTGCTGCCAGACAAAGCCACCTTGATAGATGTCCAGGCTAGGGAGGGAAGGCGATGTAGTAGGTAATGTGTGCCGGCCGCGCCGAACAGAGACAGCTCCTCCTGATGGAGTTGCCCTTTGCGTCAGAAAAAACACTGGCTTGTTTGCAGCTGCTTTTAAGCCCTCCTTGACCTCCGGTAATAGGTTGAATTTAAAGCTCATTTAAAAATGTTGTTCCTTTTTTCACTTAATAATAGAGTTTGCATATAGAGAACCTACGCCGCGCTGCTTCACATTGAACTCTCGTGGAATTGTGTTGATAGTGCATTATTGGCTGAAATGGGGTAGGGGTGTGTGTGGAGGGGTAGACAACCCAGGAAGCTATTTGCAAAGAGCTGGACGGCAAGGCTTTTTGATGTCATTGCACTAAGACCATTAAATTTGATTGGGGGTCCAGGGGGGACGGATTCTGCTGAACGCTGTGCTTTGTAAATGAGAGGACAAAGTGTCACCGGGGCCTCATGAATATGAAATACCCGCGCCCGCGTTTATTTGGATATCAGAAACACAGATGAATCTTGTCAGCGGCTAAACGAGCGTGGCATTTTTAATTTTGTTTAATTAAAAAAGAGAAAGGAATAAGTTATCAACAGAGGATGGGGTTTTGTTATCTAAGGAAAGTTGATAGGCTTGGTTTTGACCAGGTTGTCTTCAGAACTCTTCATCCATCTGTCAGATATGTTCAGAATCTAAATATTTTCCCTTCATCTCAACAGTCCATAACTTTTAGGGAGTGCTAGATTTTGGCGGGCCATCAATGATCGATGTTTCTTCAAGTCCAGTTTATTTTCAGGAGTTATTTTGAAGGAATGGTGACATAGATGCCAAGATATTTCCTCACATCAGATGCGGACTTCCATCTCCTCACCTCTATTTAGCTCCTCTATTGACTTTCCCCTCAGGGCGCTGCACTGTGTTTAGAGATTACTGACAACCCTCTTCGTGCAGCCCAGCTCTCTCTTTTTCTCTCTCTCTCTGTCTCTCCCTCTCTCTCTCTCTCTCTTGCTTCCCCTCTGTCTCTCTGTCTCTCTCAGCGTTCTGTCTCTCTCACTGTCACCACTCGGCTGCAGAGCTAATAAGGATGTGCAATTGCATTTCTCAACTGCCCCCAAACAAAACTAATGTTCAGGAAAGGCACAAAATACCTAAAGTCAACACATTTTCCTTGAGGGCACCTGGGATGCCAGTTATGTTTTTTGGCAACTGTCATGACTTTACAAAAAGGAGAATGATGACATATGGAAGCGTAGCCCAATTATTTTACTTGAACAAAGACATAAATTGCTCATCCTCATTGATTATTGTGCTCTACATTCTTCTCCAGTTATACAGTAACTTTCAACACACAGTGAGGTACTTATTATTACAAAATCTTATAGCAAATTCTTTGAACACATTTCAGTCAAAATCCCTTTATTCATTATTCACTATTTATCATTTTTTCCATCCAATCCTTCTATATCCCCTACTATCTGCCTCTTATTTCCCTGCTCCAACAAATGTCCATCTGAAAAATGCTGTGAAAGTTTGCCCTGTCCTTCTTGGGAGTGGAGCCATCCTCTGTCCTGTTGCGTTTTGCCAATTAAAGTGGGTTCCCACTGTTTGAGCAGCGGGCTGGCGGCTCCTGGCACCGCAGCCCCTGCCAGGCCGCACTGTGACTTCCGACCCCACACAGATGGGCCCGCAAGCAAATACTCTTGCACATGGCTGGATGCCGCCCCAGTCGGAGTGGCAGAGTGGACATGGAGGTCGGCCTAGCGGCCACCGCGGGTCCTGGGGGTGGGCGGCGCTGACAGGGCCCAAATGCTAAGGTAGCAGGGGGTGCTTTCTGGGGAGCCCCTGGCCAGCGCCCCTCTCGCAGCAGGAAGAGCTGCCGCCTCGCCTCCTGAATATTCATGGCCGCATGGCTATTGTGACAGGGCAGCTCTTATGAGGATGTAGCTAGAGAGAGGGAGGGGAGGAATCAAGTGCCACACCGACATGGTCGCACATACACATACTCACACAAATGCACACCTTCTAACAGGCAGACACAGCAGATTGTTTTATTTATTTATTTTATTGTAAATGTTTGATTCTGTCATTGGTCTATAGATCACCAAATTTTGACACTTTTTAAAATGAAATCAGTGGTCCTCTATGATATGCTTCCAATGATTTTCCTGTGGTCCCTGTGTTTGTCTCTCAGATATCCCAGTGATTCCAGACCTTGATGAAGTGCAGGAAGAAGATCTCACCATGCAAGTTGCAGCTCCACCAAGGTATTGAACACGTTAAACACTGTAAAGTCCATCCTTATCACACAGGATGCATGCACACACAGCTTATCCCCCAGACCCATGTATGACACTTGACCTCTGTCCTAAGATGAGGCACGTTTGGGACACAAGGTCAGTCGACCGCACTGACGTGACTTTGACGGTTACCTGTCCTCCTCTGGTGGCATTGCGAGTATCTTGCCATATCGGGCTGTTATGCAGAAATAACAGTAGGGTGTGATTTATGCGACTCTGTTAGCGGGGCCCTTACTAACGGGGCCCTTTGATTTACAGGGCAGTGAGAGACACGCCGACATGTGTCGGCTATGTAGCAAGGCTATGACAGCGGTGGAGGTTATTAGGCTGGGGCTTGCTCTCTGTGCGAGATAATATCCACATTGAACTCATTGCGGGGGCAATGTAGCGTGTAATGTGCAGTAAGTAGGACTGGCATGCACTGCTAGGCCCCGGCCACTTTGAGAGCCCCCCCTCTTAATTCCAACCCACAGATAAGCAGCTGGGTTTCAATTTGAGGCGTTTACCACTTGGCAACCATCTCCTGCTCTCTGTGGTCTTTGCTGAAGTCTTGGTGCTTCATTGTGCACCGACTTCAAACTTATCCGAAACCACTTCTCTCAGCCATACGCCGCATGTAGTGCCGTAAAATCATTGCGGCTAGGATGGCTATTGTTTTTCTCCGTGGCATGTTGTCCTCATCGTGGCTTTCTCTCACCCCATTAGCATTCAAGTGAACCGGGTAATGACCTACAGAGATCTGGACAATGACCTGAAGCACTACTCTGCCTTCCAGACCTTAGTAAGTCAAGGTCTTATATTTTTATATCTCTTTGATTTTCTCACCTTTCTTCTCGTCAAGGTGGTCCATTTAGTTTTGCAGCCAGCATCACACACCTCAGTTTGGGACCTCTGTTTGTGCAAGCTAAGTAGATTCTCCTGCGCTCTTCCTTCAGGACGGAGAGATTGACTTGAAGCTCCTCACCAAGGTTTTAGCACCGGAGCAGGAGGTGAGAGAGGTGAGTGAGTTTTTAGTAAATATAGCTTGTGAGCTCCCAGAGAGGACCTGTCCAGCTGTTTCTGGAGCACCAGGGGAGGTCGCCACTCTGTCTCCCAGGTAATCAAGATTTATGATGTGTACATTAACACCCTCTGCTCTCCTTCTCTCATTCTCCTCTCTCTGCTCCCTCCATCCCCCCTCGCACTCCTTGGAATGTCTCTCTCTGTCTCTCCGATTCTTGTTTTCTCTCTCCCTCTTTCTCTCTCTCTTGCTCTTTCTGCAGGAGGATGTGGGTTGGGACTGGGATCATCTGTTTACAGAAGTGTCCTCAGAGCTGCTGACGGAATGGGATCAAGGAGAGAATGAGGAGCAGGCCGCGCTGCCTGTAACATGAGGAGGTGTGGACCGGGACCTCCCGATGGCTCCAACGGGAATAAGTTGCCTATAGAGGGCCAATGAATTTGGTTACAGTAACTTTAATTACTGTTCTTATCCAGAGTTTATATTTTGTAAAAATGTATATATTTCTTGCCTTTTTTAAATAAAGTTCACATATGGTATTTTGCATTGTATTGTCTTACCCTCTGCCACGTTCTTCAGTATTCTTTGAATTTATTTCAACCTGTGTAGGTTTTTCACTGAGTAAAATGTCACTTGTTTAATTAAACAGCTAAAAGGCAAACTAACTTTTGTTTTAAAAGCCCCTCTGAAATTAGCTGGCACAGATAAAAATGCCCTTCCTGTACCGCCAGCATTATCAACCCCCTCCTACAAGTCCAAGGTTGATAATCAGCTAAGCTGAAATCCAGTTGATTGTGTTCAAATTAACATTCCTCATTAAAGCCTACAACCTTATTGTTATTGACTGTGCCATTGACTTTATCTTCCAGCTCTTCGATAGGAGCAGCCCCTTCTTCACTATTATCTCAAATGCATTGAACAGAGTTCCTATTGACACCTGGGGGATTAGCATACATTATACCTTTTTACTGGATAAAGACAAATGGATCTGAGTCTGGACCAACATGGCTGCTGGGGTCAGGTGTGTGCTCTTCAAAATTAAAGAATAAAATTCCTTACAACTATGTGATGACACTGAATATGGCGTAAGTAGCATAGGCCTTACGACACACACACACACACACACACACTCACCAAATTCAATACCATTTATTGCACATCTGCTTATGGTCATATACTGGGCCTTTAGCATGTGCTGGTAGTATGTATCAGCATTCAGTATTGTCTTTGGTTCATGTGTGTGAATATAAATGCAGGCCTCTGAAGTCAGGCAGGGCTGTTAGGGAAACAGGTGTAACATTTACAGATTGTGATTAGGTTTATTTCTGAGGCAGAGAGTGGTCTCATGACATTTGGAGATGCACACCAAAGTCCTCAAGGACACACAATCTATGCATCTAACAGCTCAATTACTGCCCATCACAAATAGACCCAGATTTTTTCATTTGGTAGACCTTGAATCAACTTCATGAAGCGTAATACCTTAGGACAAAGCCATCAACCGGGATATTTATGCTCGGGATATTTGTGCTCAGAATATTTGTGCGTGGCAGAATATTTGAGCTTGGTGCTCAGATGCAGCGAGTGATCTCTGTTTGTCTCTCTATCACACATACAAACGCACACTTTTTACAGCCTCCACAATTGGCTTATTTAACCAGACTTAATGAATTCTGCCCATATGCCCTGAGCAGCTGCTATGTTGCCCCTTCCTCCCACCCCCGCCGAGCCGCGAAGTGCCCATCCATGTAGAGACAACCTCTAGCTGTCTCTCTGGAGAAGGCTGAGCCTGCCACTCCTCTGCTGGCAGCGGGCCGGTGCCGTCTGAGGTGGACTGCTCACGGGCCGAGGACTCAGATTAGGGCCCACTGATCACGGGTTGTGGCCGGCCTCGGATGATTGGCCGGAGCATCGGTGGATCATAGAGGGGATTAGAGAGAGAGATCCAGAGACGCTGTTTGGCATGTGCTTGCATCCAGCTTCTCAAAGTGACCTCTCTCTACTCCCTCATCCTCTCTATCTCTCTCTCTCTCTCTCTCTCTCTGCTTCCCCTCCCTCATTCTCTCCATCCCTTCCTCCCATCTCTCTCAGTATATATCCTGATGCTGCAGCAAGGCTCAGGATGACCTCTCAGCGGCGGGGTGCAGTGAATTTAATCACGTCAAACCAACTGAAACATATACGTTATTTCTAGTGAGAAAGACAGTCTTGCTCCTGGAGAGCGTTGCAGTTATGGCGTTAGCTCTCAGATGAACATGGTGTCACTGGGAGGTGAGCTGAGTCTGAGGCCGCGTTGGTTCATACGTGTGTATATCAGATCGGAGGATACAGGCCTCACTGGGGTTTAGGGTGTAATTTGTTTTTCCCTGACATTTTTCTATTAAAATAATGGGGCCATTACCGCTGTAAAAATCTAGATTGCTCCAGTGCATACTTTTGTAATACGATATTTCATTCAAAATGTTACAATAATGACACAATGTTTAAAATGCTTTGATTCGATAGGACACACGCGACACTGCTGCATGCCGAAGCGACTTCTCAAACCTTATTTATTTAGGAAAAGAAGCTTTTCTCGTGTGAATCTACGCTGCTTATTTTTAAAGCAGTATGTCTATGCTGAAGTCCAACTGTAAAACCTTGAGGCCAGTATGGACCAGCTGAGCACAGGGAGTTCTCAGGCCATTGAGTTTAAATGGGTCCTTTATCTGTGTTTTTATTGGATCCCTTGGTGGAAATGACTTTTCATTTTGTGGCAAAGAAAACAAACGGGGGAAGTAATACAATTTTAATAAAAACGGACCTAGGCCTCCTTTAAAAAATGTTTTTTCCTGCTGCTCGACAGGCTTGTCCTAATGTATTTTGATATAGGGCGCTAATTGGAAGGATAGAATAGAGATAATATGCTTCCAGCTCTACCTAATATGCTGTGGTGTTGACAGAAGTTTATACATCTTATCTGGTCTCAATATCTGCCTTCCATATGGCCCAAAAGCAATATGCTGATGTGTAATTAAAGCGTTAAGAAAATGGGGAGATGTGGAGATAGCTGGGGCCCGATGCCGGGGCCCCTCAGACACAGAGTGAGGGGTGAGGACAGACACGCCGAAGCTCACGGGATATTAGCACCGGCTCATTCCACCAGGGGCCGTGCGCCTGTCACAGGTTCCCTGTCGCTGACCCGGCCAGCGCGGCATCAGTCAGGTGCCGTGAACCCAGCCAAGTCCTGCATCTCTCACGAGAGCGTGATTATCGGTTTAAAATGCTAAGAACATAAAGCTGCCCCCTCTTTTGAGCTGTCTTCTGCAGTAGGATAGGATCACGTTTTACAGGTTAAGTTATAACGTAAATGTATGCAAGGTCAATTTGAATTCTGATTGTTGAAATAATAGATGCAAATGCAACCATATTCAAATAGACCTCATGCCCTTTGAAACAAACATGAAAAAGCGTGGCGGTTTAGCCCCAGTATTGATTTGCCACAAAGACTCCATGATATTTCAAGTTTAAAGGAGAAATCCTCGCCACAGAACTAAGGCAGCCAGATCAATATCATTTTTTGATCAAAAGGGGATTTGCCTTTGAAACAGCCAGATTAAACAGATGTTTTATTTTTCATTAGATATACTGCACCTTTAAAGGACCACAGGGGTGTGTGGGGGAAGGGTGATTTACTCCACAGAAGAGACAATGAAAGTGGTGTTTTTAAGACCTAAAGTTTGATGGGTTGAAAAAGTATTTTCAGTTTGTCAGTGCTATTTTTCCCCTCTCTTCTTTTGTTAATATTCTATCGCTCCAAGTCCTTTTTTGTTTACCCCAGGTGGGCTTGGACATGAAATGACTGGGACGGTGGCAGCTTGGAATGCCCCTGGGCATCTTACGGCCGTCATGTTGTCAAAGGACCTGGGAGGGGGAGTGAGAGGGCCGGGTGGCATTCATGGGAGTTTTTTTCAAGTACAAACCATAAGAGGAAAAAAAAAAGCCTCTGTTCTTTTTGTAACAGCGAGATTGGCTGAATTCATTATTATTATTTCCCCCTTTCTCCTCATATGTTTTTGGTGCGGCTGGGGGTTGGAAGGCGAGACGGGGGTTTGAACATGAAATACAGTCGGGCTCCACATTTGTCATGTATTTTATTATTTCCTCTCTTCACCTCTCAGTCCTGTACGCGAGGCCCTTCATTTTTCACATGACTGGTTTTCTTATCATTGTGGGCCCTCTCCGCTGGCCTACGAGTGACTTAAAGGCAATAAAACACAAAACATTCTGTAAAACACGGGTGCCTCTCTCGTTGCGGAGGCCCTGCAATGCCTCTCTGGGAAATTATGATAATAACTCAATGGCGGTTGGAGTGGCCAGGTCACTGTGGGGGCTGGGGGCGATGGGACGGGGTTCACCAAGGCCCTCCGAGCAGGGACAGGTCAAGGTGGGCTGTTCGGCCTCGCCAACCCTCCCCGCCCCCCCCATCATAAACTCTCTCCATCACGTTAGGACGCTGGCTGCAGCCATGTGTGCAGCAGCACCTCTTTGTCTTGTAGCCGCTGGCGATAAAGCAAGGGCTGATGGGAGAGTGGTTGTGGAGGCCCCCTGGCAGTGGCCAGGTCAGCCGAGGAGCTTATCATGGCCAGCAGAGGAAAACGCCTGAGTCAACACAACTCCACTGTCTGCCCTACCAGGGTCACAAACATATACTTCTGCCACTGTAGTTTGAACTTGGTACTTTATATTTTTGTTGCTTGCAAAGGGAAGACACAAGGCAGCAAGAGCACATCTATCAGAATCCTCTTAGCCGTGTTTTGTTGAATGATAAACTGCGGTTGGTCGGGAATTGGGCAGCTGGAAAAACGGAAGGATGGATGGATGTGTGGCAGGCCAGCGGGAGGGGCTGGACGTAGTCCCGCTACACCTTCAGAGTGTGTGAATGAGAAGGAGCGAGGACAGGAAGAGAGCGCGCTCCACCACTGAGGTGCTGACAGAGGGGATTGAGGGGCTGAGATCGCACCTGTTTCGGCCCGGCGCCCTCCCAGCAGGGCTCCGCCAGAGTCCCAGCCTTCCTCTTCTGGCATCTGTGATGGGGGCCGGGCCGCTCCCACCTCCAGTGCTCGCTCCACCTCCTCCTCGCCCGCGGAAGAGAGGAGAGAGAGAGAGAGCGCTGGAGGCTCCATCTGCTGAGGGGCTTGCGGTGGTCTCGACGGCCCGCCTGGGGGACGGGGAGTGTGTGTGTGGTGGTGGTGGGGGGGTAGCCGGGCCTCCATGACTCTGCCATGGGGGTCTCACAGTGGTAGACCACAGTGCGCCGCATCACACGTCACATGCCAGCTGGCCAGGCTATCTCCACTATAAACAGAGACTAATGACCACTCCACACACACACACACACACCAATACAACGGTATGGTGGAGGAGGAGGTAAGTGGGAGATACAGTTACTGTAGGTGCAATGGTTGGTTTGGCTTGGAAAGAGGAAGCGAGTATATATGACTAGATTTATGATAGCCAGTGTTTAAAACAGTAATACCACTGTATGTCTCTCAGCTGAGGTCACTCCACAGTCACCTCTGAGGCTCCAGTGGGCTCCTCTGTGGTACAAGGCAGAGTGAGCGCACCGTCACAGCTGGACGTCCCTCAAGCTCCTCTCAGGCTGTGGCTCTGAGTCCAGCACATCACAGTCCTCTGCTTCCCTGCCTGCCTGCAACATCACAGGCCTCCTGGTGCTCCTCAAGCCCCCCCTGGATCAGGCCGGTCCACCCACTGAGCCTGCAAAGCTCTCCTGTTGGATCTCTGCAATGCTGGTTTCTCTGTTAAGGTACAGTGTGAAGGTTTTACCCTAAAGAATGCAGAATGCCCCGTCTTTGCCCCACCTGGGTCTTCTCCGGAACCAGAACGACCTGTTCAGGCAGAGGCGGACACTGCGACCACAGCGGCCTTGAGTCGTGCGTCTCCAGACTGAAGGGCGTTGGGACGGCTTCCTGTCTCCATGTGTCCTGTCCCCTCTCATTCAGCATCTCCTTGTCCATGTCAGCCACCAGCTCCGTCTCCAATGTTCACTTTTCTCAAGATTTCCCCTCCTTCAATCAAATTACAAATATTTTTAGCATCCACCACTAGATAATTTCATATGTCCTGCTATCTCATTTGACGTTTCGCCCGAATGTCCCCAACACGTGCATTTATAGATATAAATATATATGGGGATATAAATAAATATATCAAACGCAGAATAGGAGTAATGTGACATTGAGTGTTATTCCCCCGTTAGGCAGGGAGAGGTAGGGAGGTCACTCGGCTACACTGAGCCACTGGCAGCCCGGGCCCCGCTGGTCCACTGGAGTGACTTGGCTTCATCTAGAAAACTCGCAATAAATATCTGGCCATCATTTATTTTAATTCACTCCTTTCTTGCTCAGACGGAATGGATTCTTAACCTTGTAGGACAAGGACACCCGCATGCTGCCTGCCTTGCCTTAGCCGCTAAATTATTCTTCATTCTTCGGGGGGAATAAAAAAAAAAAAAAAAAAAAAAAAAAAGGAGTCCGGCGTTGCTCAAACTGTCAGCTCCAATGAAAAGCACGCCTGAAAACGTTGTCACTGAACCCCTGGACAAGGAAAAGAAGGGGAGTGGGCAGTGAAAGACAGAGTGAGAGAGGTGGGGGGAGAGAGAGGGAGAGAGAGAGAGAGAGAGAGGGGGGAGGAGGGGGAGTCAGCAGCCTCCAGAGTGATTTATTTGCCAAATCAGGACACAATGAGTCGATTATGAGTCCTCTAATAAGAGAGAGTGTTTGGGGACCCACTAATTGGGCATGATTGAGTTGCAGTCTGGGAGCCGGGCGAAAAGGGAACCTGGTCGGCGGCTGTCATGCAATCATCAGCTAATCAGAGCTTTGAAATTAAAACTGCGTGTTTAGGGTAGAGGAGGGGATAATGGCAGGGACCCGCCGAGCTCTGAGGCTGACTGAGGAGGCTCTGTGTGTGTTTATGTGTTCAGTTCAATTTGTTTTCCTGTGTGTTTAGAAGTACAGTGTGTGTGTGTGTGTGTTGGATAGAGCAGGCAACTGTATGCACTGTATGTGTGTGTGTGTGTGTTTGTGTGTGGGGCCTCTCATCTCTGACTGTGGTCTGTGCTGCTCTTGATGAGGACAGTGAAGGAGCTGTAATCAGCCCAGCCCTTGGACTAATACTCCTGTATGTGTGTGTGTGTGTGTGTGTGTGTGTGTGTGTGTGTGTGTGTGTGTGTGTGTGTGTGTGTGTGTGTGTACCTCCAGGTTTGTGACAAAGGGAGATGTGTTTCTTTATTTCATAGATGTTTGCAGAGCCAGCACAGTCATCAAGGGAGTAAAATAAGATTGAGAATATTATTTTGCACTGAGAAATTAAAATGATATGTGTTTCCAATACAATATTTGCTGCAGACATGACATTGATTAATTCATATATGAACATATAATAATTTACATTTCATCTTATAATTTGAAACTGAAAAACAATACATTGTGATTTGGGCTATTTTGTTGAACAAAGGCTGCAAAATAGAATTACAAATCATATTTTTGAAAAAGAGCAACAGTCTTTTTTAAATTTTTTGTTCATTATGCTTCCATGTTCGTGAAATCACATGGCGCTGACGGACTAAAAAACTAAAAAGAGTGTTAAAACACATGCTAAACAACTAAAGGCTAAAGACTTGTGCAGACCTGAGTGATGATGGGCTCAGGTCTTTCTGTTTGAATCACTGTGTTCCCGTGCCGTCACTAGGGGGCAGTGTTTATCTGCAATGCATCGCGAGAGTAAACAGACGGGGCTTATTGATGTCAGGTGCTTCCGTTGGCTCTCTGCTTAAGAAAGAGTTTTGGAGCAGAATATTACGATGAGGCATTAACAAGGATGCAAGGCAATTAGAGCGTCTGTAATAGAGGTAAAATGGAAACACCGCTTTTAAAGACTATGAGTCTGTTTTGCAGCTTTATTGCAGGTTATATAACATTCTGACCTGAGTTATGTACACCGGGCTTTGCCAAATCTGCAGGCTTCTTTATACAGTTGGCATGTAGCTTACCGTTTGTTCTTTGCTCAGCTGCGAGCAAAATGACGATTATTCAATTTTAAAGAAGGGGCAACTTCATGGAAAGGAGGATAAAACAGGGGGGTCCTGTGAGACTGAAGCCCAACTTCCACTCAGGAATTAGGCCTAAAGCCAACTCTTTTAGTTGTAAAACAAAAAAACAATAACAACCAACCAACCAACCAACCAAATACCGCCCCCCCCCCAAAAAAAGCAGCTCGTTGTAACCGTCAAACTTATTGCTAAATTGATGGCATAATTTTATTTTTTGATTTATTTTTTCCTTTAACATCTCATCATTCGCTGTCAACACAGGAGCTATAGTAAATTGTGCTTTCTCTGACGAAAAATCACTAGAATATCCCTATAATATTTCTATGATATTCCTATAGGGATTTCCAGTGTCTGTGGTGTTCAGTGATAAGTTTATAGTGACCCGTCGTAGGCTACTTTATGGTATATTTGTAATCTCCTATGGTGTTACTATAAAATTTTCTGCATTAAATTTTAAAGATTTGATGTTATATTTTTTGCAGTATCCTTCTAAAGAGTATTATAGTATTACTATCTGAGAGATTATTTAATTTGGGTCATGAAATGAAATCAGAAAATAATTTTTTTTTTTTCATTACAGAAAACAAGGACTTCTTGTGTGCAGGACTGTACCTGGTTCAGTACTGCAGAGACCAGAAAGCCCTCATAAGGTAAAATGTCCAAGAGCTTTCAACTAACAGAGTTATTACTGTAATCAAAAGATCTTCTCTCAACAGGGGAATTAAAAACATTTTTCATATTAAAAAAATAAAACAATGTTAATGATAAGCTACTGTAGTTCCATGTATCCAGAGCAAAGAATTATTTCAGATTTTCAATGGGATATGAAAGCTATTTAAAATTTTTATATCACAATGAATACATTTATTTGGATGTTTGCCTGTAATATTACATAGTGTAATATTAAAAGGAAAGGAACATCGACACATTTCAATCAAATAACACTTTTATGCCTGAGATCCAGTTCAAACGTGCCTCACTAACAGCTGATTTATGAAAATAACACTCAGTTAATTCAGTTATCATTTTTCTCTAAGAGCTCACTTATTTCCCGTCTGGTCTCCACAAGTTGCTCCACAGACAAACCAATACACATCGTATTTCTTCCAATCCTCCCAAGGCCTTGTCTAATTGTAAATGCGCCTTACATCTGAAGAGGGCCTCACTATAAAAATTTGAAGTGGGTTTAGGCATAAATGGGATTAATTCCCAAAGAATGTCCTTTGCTCTTCCTCCCATAATTTCATTTGCAGGGTCCACAGGATGAATAGCCAAGCAGGCAGTGATGTGGAACAGGAGGACAGGCCTTGCAGGGCCTGCGCCGCTACACCACAGCCTTCAGGTTATGTTACCTTGATAATGTCACAGCTGCAGGAGCCACACCGCCCACCGCCCACCGTACAGGACACACGAAATCCAATTATCCGCCGTCTAATGTGTGGGAATTTTACGCTCTCGTTTCTTAGACTTTGGCTCCAATTTCTACCCGAGGGCAAGCCTACCTGAGCAAAAGAGAGATTCCTGGGATTGTTATTTATTTATTTGCCAGGAGAAATGTCCACTGGCTTTTTTACTGAAAATTATATTTTAAGAAAGTTGGATTTTCATGGAGCCCAAAATTAAATAGTTAAACACAACTACTGCATTAAAGTTGGGAAAACAAGACGTAGGCCTCTTGTAGATCACTAAAACTCAATTTGTTCATTTATTTTCCCATATGTGCCCTTTATGTGCCCATAATTTAAATCTGATATCAGTTACATGCGTAATTTGACTGAATGCAGCTACATATAGAAAGGAAAGCAGGAGTAAGCATTGCTCAGGTTCAGCTCGGAGTCAGCCAGGTCTTTCTGCTGGCTGTATGGGCGCAGGTCCCCCACCTGCCTGGACCCCGACTGTTTTTTGATTTAATTAAAAGGAAGAGGGTGCATCAATTTCAGCCGCGTGGCGGGGAGATGACAGTACACAAATTGAAAGTAAGCATCTCAGTGGAGCAGGGAGGGGGCCGGTCCATCATTAACATGGGAGACAATTCTGTGTGCAATGTAACAAGATTAGAAACATTATTATCATTCCCACCCCTAGACATAAAGCCCTGCCACGGAAAGAAAAAAAATCTCCATGAAGGCTCTTTACTCAGGACAGGTTGAGACAGGCTTGAAAAGACATAACAGGGACATGATATTGAACTGAATCACATATCTACATGCTCATAAGACTGTATGGCAAATAGGAAAGTGTGTTTTTACTCTGTCTGTGGAAATATGTCGCTCACTCCTAAGGGAAGTTTCATAATTTCTGAGTTTACACTACACAGCAGTGATTATGTATCCTGGCAGTGATTATGTATCCCCCCCCCCTTACTTACTGAATCTCCAGCACAGATCCAGTGTTTCAGTGATCAGGTTTGCTTTCGGGCCGATCCAAAGGAATGTGAATGGGTCCTGGGCTCCAGGAGGAGCGCTGTTAATGAACAGTAAAGACAGATGAGTCCCTCTCATGCCAAGCAGGTCGCCGCAATTGGATTACCGAAGCTGAGATTGGGATGGATAGCTGTCTATGTGCCAAGTGGCCATTAGCTTGGCAGGGCGACCACCTGCCAATATGACTGTACACAAAACAAGCTCAGGATTCCCCTCGGTGATCTCAACACTCAGACTGGAGTTAGCGCCTGAGTGTTTTGAAAGCATTGAAGCTGTACTGACACACCAACAAATAATAATCTCACTCTTAATGATGAGAAATAATTAGCAACTGTCATAGTGTGAGTGTTGAATAGTGGATTGAATAGCTGAACTGTTTTATGACGTCTTTACTATGAGATGTCACCTAAAAATAGACTGATGTTATTTGTTTTAGCTGAGCTAGTTTCCCAGGATATCTCACATTGCCTTTATTGTAAACTCTTAAGAAAATACTGATATCAGCGTTCCGGTAAGTGTGATCCGTCAATGGCTGTCACGTCCTACTTTATGAATGGAAACGCCGCTCAAGCCTAGCATGTATCACGGCAGCCTGTTGTGTTTGGGAGGCTGATGTCATGTTCTCCGTGGGGCGATGACGGGCACCGTGGATGTCAGTGGACACCAGGGGCCCTTCTCCAACCAACTATACAAATGGGCATGAGTGTGAAGAGCTGCGGAGATGTTATCAATCACCCCGAGTCCCGGCGGAGGGGCTGCTAGCGTTTGTGTAGAAAGCAACACTCATACTGATCCATATAAAAGGCTGTGATGTATTAGAGCAGATGAGCAGGGGCCGGCTCTGACACATGACTGACAGCTCATTTGACAGCCCCAGGAAAGTGTGCAGGGGAACTTTCAATCTAATCTAATGCTGGTGAAGGAATGAAATTGTGGTGTGAGATTATGTTTTCATGTTATACCCCCTCTAGGACAACACGGGCTGAATGGGATGAATATGATGTGGACGACCCCTGGCCCAGAAGGTATGGGGGCGCCTACGGAGCGGGACGCCGCAGTCGACTCTCAGTCGAGACCCGGATGACCCGTGACTCTCTGCGCAGTCCACTTCAGTGAATCAGGTTTCTGGAGAAAAAACACAAGAAACTGAAACCCCGCTCAAAGCCATATCTGTGGGTAAACAAAAACATTTTTGTGTCATGCATTATCAATCAACTGTCTCGTGGGGCTTTCCAAACAGGTAATCTTTGTCATTCAATCGCTGCACCGCAGAGGCTGGGTCCTCCTGAAACGGGATAGCCACAAAACAGACATTAATATTAAGTGCAAGGGAGATCAACTTCTCTTTGGACTGCACATCTCTCCGACTCTCCCCCTCTCCTTTTTTCATAAGTGCAGAATATCAGGAAAGGCCATCAGCTTCTGTGAAGTCCCTCTACAGTAAATCTCCAAATCAATATTTCTTATCCTGGCGTATATGTTTTCAGACACAACAGTTTTGATGCTTTCTATTACATTTCTTTTTTTAAATAAATGCCATTTGTTTAGCACATCAAAAAAACATCTTCTTGGTGTGTCTTCAAACACATTTATTGCCATAAAATTGCATGAGCTCAAGTTGACTGAAAATATTCACATGCCACAGTTAAAGGTCACTTAGGTCATAGAACATTTCTTAATTACATGAGAAATGTAAAATTATTTTACCAGAAAACTATTAAAGCTCAGGAGACTCAAACCTCCCAATGCGTGCTCCCACAATGATCAATCATAGAGGACTAATTAGCCATTTTACAGCTATTAAAAAAGACACTCAACCCTTTTCATTATACCCCATCTATTTTCGCACCATTACGGCCTTTTCTCTTTTTTTCAACTTTTGAAAGTTATTAGAAACTTCTGGTAATTTGAGGTGAAAGCATCAAAACCAACTTTCCATATTTGACACGCCAGGCTTCCTTCAAGTCCATCCAGCAAGTTTCATTCTTTGAATGAGGTCAGCAGTTGGACCACAAGCGTTGAGTGTCAGCTCCTGTTTTTCCATTGAAACAGTCTACTCCGGTGTTTAGCCCTCTGACAGGCCTGACGCTGGCCTCCTCGCAGCCCAGTGACCACAGAAACTGATCCCACATAAGCGAGCGGCCGTGTCTGCCGCTCACCTGGCCCAAACATGTCACACATCTCACTTCCCTTTGTTTCCTGTAGCGTGGCTCCGCTCTCCGCTCCTCCTCTCCTCTTACCTCTCTCTTCTCTCTCTCTCTCTCCGTGTTTCCAGTCGTCTGCTCTTTGCAGCGGCGGGCCCTCTGGTGACGGCGTCCATATTTTCCTGTTAATGCTGTGGAAGCCCTGTGAATGTTCGTATTGTCTAAGTGATCATTAAAATTTATGGCAAGCTGACTTCATCCAGCTTGCTAGGCTGCGCTGGCATAAGTCATAATTATGTGATGACAGTGTAAGACGGAGCGTCCACACTGGCCCCTCATCCAGGCCAGTTAAATGATATAATTAGCCCAGTAAGAGGTGAACACTCCAGATTGGATAAGTTATTAAATGTTTGGATGAACCTGAGCTCCATTTCCCTAACTATCGCTGTCTTCCTCTCTCCCTCCCTCCCCCCCTTCCTCCATTAGCCCATTAGCAGTTATGTGATACTATATGCTGATGGGGCAGTGGACAGAGAAAGTGGGTAAATTAAGCCTGACCATTGGTTGTGTTATGGACTGCTCTTATAAGCCGCCACTGAAGGACACTAAAGTGAACAGCGCATCACTGAGGGACATGCAACTACCACAGGCCTGATTGTACTGTAATGTGAGCTTAGCTGGGTTTGTAAACAAAAAAACAGGCTGGCTGACCTTGGTATGAATCTGACACGCAGCGCGTTTTGTTGACCACATTGTTTGCATTAAGAGAACTCATACGGTGCTCACTCTCTTCACTCCATGAAAGTACGGACAGGTGATTGTGTAACAAAACATGAACTCAAGTCAGTCCGGCAAACACATCAAATTTAACCCATCAAATTGCTCAATTTGTCCCTGGTTAAGCTGTAATGGAAGGGGTTGCGCTGAGCCTGACAGCATGCCTACCGCTGGGCCCGCGAGCCTCTGTGACACGTGTGTGTGTGTGCGTGTGTGTGTGCGAGGGACCGGAGAGGGTCTCACCAAGCGTGACTGCGTGTTATTCACACTGACGAGTTCCGCTGTTCACTGTCACCTCTCATTGTGAGGGGAAATAAGCCTGTGGAGAGAGCCGTGGCCAGGGGAGGGTGGAGGACAGAGGCGAGGCTGCAGGGAGCCCCTCACAGCCACCACCCAAGGACTAGTCACTCTTCCAAGGAGAACAGAGCTCCCACCCTCCGTACGCCTCTCGCTGTCGGCCCACGTCTGAACAAAACACTGAGAAAGCTCCTCGGTAAGCGGACATAAGCAGATATTCAGATGCGGCGCGCTTAACAATCAGGTTCCCCGACGCCCGGCATTTTGTTTGCTAACACATTCTTCCAGACAGTGGGGGCCCCCTAGCTGTGTGTGTGGCTGGGTCTGGGGAGGGGCGGGGTGGGTGTTATGGTGTTTGATTTGTTGTGAAGACTCGAGCAGCAGGACTCAGCAGAGTCCAGGTTGGCCCAGCAGGCCCGCCGAGAGTGACACTTCCTCTTTCTGTCTCGTCCTGCGGAGAGCCCCGACAGCAGGGCCCCGCCGCTGAGCCGCCACTCCGCTCATCATCGCCACAACCAGCCACCCACCGTGGGCAGGGGGACTCGGTTATCTGTGTCACCCCGCTGTCCCCCTCCCCCTCCCTCCCCCTCCTCTGCCTCTGGCCCCTCTCCAGAGAGACCAAAAAAAAAAGCCGGTCTCTCCCTCTCTCTCTGCTCCCTGATTGTTTTTGTTCCTGTGAGCAGACAAATAGAGTTTGGCCTCTTACAAAAGAAAATGCCGGAGCTCATCTGATCTTACTGCCCTAAGGAGCGGCCTGGCCTGAAGGGCTAGTGATTGGAAAATTACAGTGCTGCTCCAGCCATATTGTCAGGGAGTCTCAGCCAGACTCCTTTCTGTTTGGGTGAAAGGCCATCAGCTGAATGGCCAGACGGACACTTTTAGAGTGCGTCCATCAATACCGTGGAGTGATTGGCTGTCGTCATATCCAATTCAGATCCGCGTCATCATTTTACGCGGTAATCCCAATTTCAGGTAATTTCCGTGACGTGAATACAAATCAAATGGCTGCCAACCTCATTTTGTAAATTTGAAAGAATGGCAGTTTTTACTCTGCTTTGTTTGTTTTCCGAAGAAAATAAAAAAAGAAACATTAATCAAATGTATGCTCACCAAACGGATGAGCGAGATCAGTTTGAGACAGCAGTAAGAGATTCGGGTCTTTGGGTAAAAATACCTGTTGCAGCACCAGTGTGATTATTGTTGAAGCCGCCTCCCCTGTCCCTTCCACACAAGTGGCTCTCTGATAAGTGATTACAATTGGGTGGTGGAGGGGGGGGGCAGGGGAGTAAAACAAGGGCCTTGTCAACACAGACCCTCCATCAGATTTGAGGTCAATTTCGCCCCCTTGATTGCGTGTATTTTTGTGTGGGGTGCCGTGTCTCTGTCTGTGGGGGGAGGGAGAGAAAGAGAGAGAGAGAGAGAGAGAGAGAGAGAGAGAGTTTACTGTAGCCTCAATGGAGCCATCATCATGCTTGAGACCAGAGGTGGGAAGCTGAGTTCCCTCTCTCTCTCTCTCTCTCTCTCTCTCTCTTTCTCTCTCTTTCTCTTAATTCTCACCTGTACTCCACGTCATCTTTCCCATTTCTCTCTACCTCCCTCTCTTCCTTTCTCCCATGCTCCTCTCTCTCTCTCTCTCTCTCTCTCTCTCTCCTCCTCACCTCATCCCTATCTCCGTTCCTCTTCCGCCCCTTGGCCCTGGCCCTCTGCCTGCTCTTTCGCTCACCCCCATGTTCGCAAATCACTTCTTCCCGTGTCAGCAGGTAAATTGTTTTGTCCTCCCATTCCCTGCTTTCATTACCTTGTGTAAATTAAGCGATATGTCGTCCACCGGTGCGCGCCAGAGCACTCACCGCGCCAACGCCAAAATCATGAGATTTGGCATAATAAATGAAGACAAACTGGCAGTAGCAGTGCTCCTCTCCGTGCGGGCTCGCCTTCATTATTCGCTTAACTTGCCGGAGAAAATGACTTAACCCTGACCTGTGTATTACGTCCCATATTCACTCCAGATAAAAGCCTTTTTACAGCACACAACAATTTATATTCCAGCAAAGAGGCTGCTTTTCTCTGTCAGTTTTCCAATCTCAGCTCCTGAACACACGTCATTAAACTTGTCTTGCCTTCCTGTATTTGTCCATCAGTCCTTCTTTTTACATAAAATCTGGCAGCATTATTCTGGGATTTGATGGCACCCACTCATTTTTTCCCCTTGGAATGTTTGATTGGAAGAAATATAGCCGGGCCGGGGCTATCTCCTCTCTTCTGTGGAATCATGCGCTTGATGAAATAGTGTTCCCCCAGCAAGAATAATAAAAACAGACTTGTGCATTACAGGGGGCTCTCAATCTGCCAGCTGGGCTGGAGCAGAGCGAAAAAACCCACCCTGCCTCCTGACAGATTTTTATAGTTATCCCAGCAGATAAATGGAAATGGGTGACCAAGCTGGGGAAGGCCATTCTGGAGCCGAGCATGGGGTACATGGGGCTGGACAATAGCACCAGGAGGGGTGAACACTTATGGGTCAACCAAGGGGCTGCTCATACAGATGTGGGTTCTGTTACCACCAGAACCGTCCCAGTGGGAAAATGTACTGGTAAAACATGAACAAACCCATCTTCAACTGGAGACACCTAAGAATTTCGGTTTTGAAATACAGTATGTTTAATACCTGATAGTTTGGCCTGTGTTAGTAAACCTTCACTACTGTCTTTCCATAGCTAGAGATGGAGAGGAAAGTTAAAGTCCCATGTCGCACCGCAGTCTAGCTCCATTGAGAAGGAATTGTAAAAGATGGAAAGGGTGATTGCAACTGTCCTCAGGGTGATAGGTGTTCATTTTCCGATTTGGAAGTGTCAGCACTACTGGAATATCAAGCTCACTTGAATGTAAAAGGTCAGACGCACTTTGCATGAGTCCACAAAGTCTCTCATTCGTTGTCAATGGAGCAGACCCAGGCGGTACATGGGTAGCAGCTCAGATTAGAGTCTTGCTTCTCCAGTTTCTATCTGGAGAGAGTTGTTCATGTGACAAAGGACGTGGCTTTGCTTGTCTTAGAGCTAGATACAACATAAACCCAGTTTGAATACATGCAAAGAGCATATAAACCATGCTCTTGCAAAAACGTCACGTGAAAACCCACATGAGAATTCGAAGCACATGATTTTTGGACACGTTGGTTTTTTCACATTGTATTCTGCAATCACGTGTGACAGTTTTTACTTCAGATGTCAATTCATAGGTGAAAACGTTTTTTTTTTTTCATGTGAACATTTTTTCCACATTTTACCTGCTATTACATATGACAATATTTGTTTCACATGTGAACATTTCACATGCTAAGAGACAATTCAAAAGTGAAAATGTCATGAGAAATTTTGCATTCACAAACAGCATGTGCTTTGAATTCACATATGGGTTTTCATGTGACTTTTTTTGTAAGGGTGATAATTACTGAAGTGTCAAAAACAAAATGCTTTAGAAATGCTCATATAGTCCATATGATTAAAGGGTTTTTCTGCATCTAGAGAAAATCTGTGCTCCTTTATTTTTGTTTAACAGACAATAAAACAATAATAAATAAAAGGTATTTAACTATTAACTATTAAAAAATCTGATATGATTAAAAATAGGGGTTTAAATGAATAACAAGAACAAAAGAACATTAATAAAGTATGTAAAAAAACAACGACATTAAAGTGCCTATAACAATCTGTCTAAGAATTGATTTTAAGCCCCTCAGGATCTTCTCTTGATGGTCTTCCTCTTTGGTCTTAAGCTTAAACCTTGGGATGGTTGCCTGAGTGATGTAGATATGATGAAATATGGACAGTGTATCTATACTGACATATCCACCTGGAAATGTTGCTCCATAACATAATATAAAATAGCTTTTACCATTTCTGCATTGAAAGAAAGAAAAACATTTATAGAATTTTTCATCTATTTTACTAAAACAAATTACAATTCAAATTTGACATTTTTAACAGCATCATATTATTTATGGGGTTTGTCAGTCAACAAAAGCATCAGTTTTGATGTTTTCATTCAAGTGTGTGATAGCGGTGCTTTGGATGATACAGCAAGTGTATCAATCATGTGCTGAGCTGGAAACATGGAACTGAATGAAACCGGGCATGTAAGCAGCATTTTCATGGCTAACATAAGAGGATGGAAAGTCCTTGGCTTAAATGGAAGATGAAATGTTTCCACTGTGGGTTACCTTAAGATTCTGGGAAAATAATCAACCATAAACAGTACTCATATCCACCGTTTATTCCTTTTTTTTTTTTTTCTCAATAAAAGCTCTAACAGGCCCTGATTAATCAGCCGAACTGAGTAGGCTAATCAATCCAGCTCTAGTGCTTTCCACCCTGGCCTGGAGAGCTAGTTTACATCTTCCTCATCATCTTCATCATCCTCCCCATGCTTCTGTTTGTTCTGTTCAACAGTAGCCATTGTGGAGAGCAATGCAGCTTTGAGGGGGAAATACAAGGTGCACACAATAGTAATTTGGTAAATGATGAGAAGTTCAGGCTTGCTTTCTCTAGACTTTAAAAGACTGCACACATTTTGATTAAATCAGGGCTTTCTGGTTCACTCATTTGATTGATCTCTTTCATTTTTACCTTAGCATTGACATACCTCAAAACTCATATTTATTAAATTAAAAACAGAAGAAAAAAATTAGACATGTTAACGTAGGAGATATGTTTTATTCCTGAGTGGAGATTTATATTTAAACTGACAAAATGTTGCAAATGTCCAGAAATTAAAGTAGAAAGTTCATGCACATATTTTTGTCATGTGCTTCTGTCAAACCTGTTCAGGGATTTTTTCTTGACAATCATCCTTGATATGGCTATACTGCTATATGCCAAGCTTATTCATCCTTTGAACACCTCCAAAATGAATACTTCTCCAAAAATAATAATCATTGCAACATTAAAAGGTAAATAAGGTTCTTTTCAAGTGTGGAAAGGTTCACTGTTGAAGTTAATGGTGCAAAATCTGAAACATTAGACAACTGATCTTACACTATAACTTAAGCTATGAAGCCAATTTAGATCACTTTCCAAATCAATAGTTATAGTGCTTTTGTTTTAATAAGAGGCTATTTCTAGTTGTATGCATTGGTATTTCATGAATGTTTTCCCTCATACAAATTATTACACAGATATAGTCAGCAGCTTAGTAGCCTACAGGGCCACTGAGGCAAATTTGGTCTTTTTTGTTATCATGTTTCACTGTGGTTTAATAACCAGTAAAGATCCATAATGAAAGTGGAACTGTCTCTTCTCTGGCTCATATTCATCTGTTAATGTTAATTCCATATTACTCTGCCCATGAGTCGGCAGAAGGAATAAAAGAAAATGCTTTAGTTCACCGTCTCACTGCTTCTGCTGTTGAGTTTAAATGGGAAATCACACTCTTTACTGTGTAACACGTAGACTGCATCTTCTCTGCTGTACCAGTAATTGCCGGTCCTACCTTGTTTTCATATATTACGGTGGAAATGTCTACTTTTGTCTGTACTGATACCATTCTATGTACTATATTTTTAGACGTGCTATCCAGCTATCGGCGCAGACCCACATTGAATTAGCTCTTCCTTCTTGGCAGGTTAAGTGTGTGAGTGTTGGCTGGCCCTCTGGCCCCGCCGCCCTCAGCACTCTCACCTCCATCATGGTGGCTGACAGAGACAGGTTGAGCCGTCTGTCGTCTTCCTCCGCTTTGCCTCGGTGTTATGAGACAATGTTATTTGTATCGTACAGCATGTGCTAATTGGTATGTTGATGGATGCTACCTGCTCCTCTCTCAGCTCACTGTGTGATGGACAGCAGTAGTGGGACTTAAGTCTTCTGCATTGGACAAATCAGAGGAGTTAATGTAAATTTGGACATATTTTCTGTGCATTTTAAGTCTATATATAGTGTATTTTATACCGTTTAATGTCATATATTTTAACATCTAGTTTTGATTCCTGATTATCTTCTCTTTGGTTTTTCTTTATTCTTTTTATTTATATTCAGGTTGTAATGGAGGGTAAACTCAGCCACATTTTTATTTGCAGAAAAAAGTTTACTCACATCATTATGAAGCAAATTCATAGTTCCCATCATAGTAAGCAGCATCAAACTGATGTAAGTTAAACGAGGATAGGGTCATTTAAGGAAAACAATAATGCTTCCCTGTAATATAATTGATTATTGTTCATATTAGTGGATGCTTTACTTGCAGTGATCACCGATAGGAAGTCATAGTTTGCCCACCTTTTTATTTACTGCTACATCACTGTATACATATATAATTGTTCATACAGATTACAGAGAGAATCGCTCCAGCTGTAGAAATGGGGGCTTTTCAATCAAGCGGAGGAGTCCTCGTCTTTCTCTGTGTTGCGCTTGAAGAATCAATCATGTTCATCACACACTCCCTGGCAGACGTCACCGGGCAGGCCGGGCTGTTTGTTGTTTGCACTGACATGCCACGGAGATATCAAAAGGGGAGATAAAGGATCAAATGACTGAGCTCGGCTTCAGCCCGCCACCTGCTAAATTGACATGTCAAACCTACATTGGTGGAGCAGGTTGACATCACGAAGCACGGCAGCACTGCATTTGGAACAATGTACAGGAGGGTCTCCAGGTACACAGAGCAACAAACAAACCCCACTTACTGTTTGATTTGCTTGACAACAAAACAATGCTCCGGAGGTTTATGGACCAGCTTTCCAGATAATTTTGTTAATAGCTTATGCCATCTGGGGACAGAAAACTGGAGCCTTTGAATCCTAATGAGAGACCTCAGGGTTGGCTTTTTGTCAGTCAGTTGATGCTGCTTTGGTCCTCACAGTTATGGCTGAATTGGGACTTTACAACAGCAAGGACTTGGTAACCACAATGACCAGGATGCCTATGTATGAATTTCTTTCCAAAGCCTTTGCCTTTCTATCAAGGCAAAGGGCGGTTACTTTAAAGAATCTAAAATATACTGAACAAAAATATAAACGCAACATTTTTGTTTTTGCTCCCATTTTTCATGAGCTGAAATAAAAGATCTAAGACTTTCTATGCACACAAAAGGCTTATTTCTCTCAAATTTTGTTCACAAATTTGTTTAAATCCATGTTAGTGAGCACTTCTCCTTTGCCAAGATAATCCATCCACCTGACAGGTGTGGCATATCAAGATGCTGATTAAACAGCATGATTATTGCACAGATGTGCCTTGGGCTGGTCACAATAAAAGGCCACTCTAAAATGTGCAGTTTTATCACACAGCACAATGCCACAGATGTCGCAAGTTTTGAGGGAGCGTGCAATTGGCATGCTGACTGCAGGAATGTCCACCAGAGCTCATGTTGCAAGGATCTGTACACAATTCCTGGAAGCTGAAAACATCCCAGTTCTTGCATGGCCTGCATACTCACCAGACATGTCACCCATTGAGCATGTTTGGGACGCTCTGGATCGGCGTGTACGACAGCGTGTTCCAATTCCTGCCAATATCCAGCAACTTCGCACAGCCATTGAAGAGGAGTGGACCAACACTCCACAGGCCACAATCAACAACCTGATCAACTCTATGTGAAGGAGATGTGTCGCACTGCATGAGGCAAATGGTGGTCACACCAGATACTGACTGGTTTTCAAAAAATGCATATCTGTAGCCCTAGTCATGTGAGATCCATAGTTCAGTGCCTAATAAATGTCTTTTTTCAAGATAAAACTGCACATTTTAGAGTGGCCTTTTATTGTGACCAGCCCAAGGCACACCTGTGCAATAATCATGCTGTTTAATCAGCATCTTGATATGCCACACCTGTCAGGTGGATGGATTATCTTGGCAAAGGAGAAGTGCTCATTAACACGGATTTAAACAAATTTGTGAACAAAATTTGAGAGAGATAAGCCTTTTGTGTGCATAGAAAAAGTCTTAGATCTTTTATTTCAACTCATGAAAAATGGGAGCAAAACCAAAAGTGTTAAGTTTATATTTTTGTTCAGTGTATAAGATAGTTTGGATTTGTTTAACACTTTTTTGATCACTGCATAATTACATTTGTGTTATTTCATAGTTTTGATGTCTTTAGTATTATTCTAAAATGTGAAAGATGGTAAAAATAAAGAAAAATGTGTGTGTCCTTTTGACGTAGTGTATATATTTTCATGGCATATCAGATGGAAAAAGAAAAGGTATAATATGTGGCAAAGGTCAACACCTGAATTCAAACACAGAAGCATCCCAACATGCTTAACTACCAAGACTGTTATGAACTTGTTACTGGTATCATGAATCAATAACACAATAATGAATAACGCTTTCATATTGTTTTTTCAAATCTGTCTATAAGAAAACTCTGATATCAAGAGTCCAATGTCCTTTTAAAATGCAAAATCCATGGTGTAGTTTGGGATGGACAAGCTTCATTCAGCACAAGGCTGCTTACACTCTACAGGGGAAAGAATCATGCAAACAAAGTAAAAAAAACCCCTCAAGAATCCAATTCATTTTTTACTGTATGAAAGTTTCACAAGGTCGTTTGGAGAGTCATGTTAACACAATACCCGAATACAGATTTGTTTCCTTGTTCTACAAGTCACGGAGCTACGGGTCTTTAAGCGATCATTATTACCATACAAATAGACAGATCTATTTAACAACCCCCTTTTTATCGCATAACACTTATTCTTTAGTGTTGCTCCCTGAAAGGCACTGAAATGCGTCTCCCCCCTTTTTTTTTTTTTGCAGGGAAATCGTCTCCGGGTTGATAAAGGCTCAGAGCAATAGACGAAGCAAGGCTGACATCTTCTTAAGAGATGATAGGAGAGCCAAATCAAATAGGATGGAGCAGTCACTCTTTTCACAGATAGGTAGCTCATTTCTGGTGGCTGAGAGTTTGCATCCCTAGTGGCGCTCTGCCTGGGAAAGATAGCTCACTCGGACTCCATTCATTATTTCATTCCCTGCCCCTCTTTTCACATCTTAGCTAGCTCTTTTTTTTTTTTTTTTTTTTTGCTTTAATGAGTTGCCTATTTTTCCGAAGTGTTGATGGGGATCTCGGAATTTAGATTTCGAGACAAAATGTTTAATCACAAGCCTTTTTTCATTTGTGGAGAAGAGGCAAAAATCAATTATTTCTATTAGACAAAGCTGATTGCAAATGAATGGAAGTGGTAGCATTTTGAAACAAAGGCTCCATGGTGGCAAAGATAAGTGTCATTCTTGCCCCCTGAGGTAAGATATGTGGTTTAGCTTGTTAAGCAGTTTGCAAACATTTGCCATGCCGTCCATGCAAAGGTGTCGGGTATACCATGCCAGGGAAAACATGGGAAAATTTACTTTATGGCAACAATACTCATGATTAAGTTATTGTAAAACAGAACTAAATAGTGTAACATCATTGCCCAAAGGGTCAAACCCTGGAGATGTTGGCATGTTGAAGGCCTTTGCTTCTCTCCTGGTATGTTTAGATATCACTGCATTGAATATTGTCATTTGAACTTTACTGTCCTTTACTTTTTCCACCCACGTCACAAGTTGTAGAGGGAGCTCCGCAATGAAACTTCCTGGCAAGTTGCAGGAAGTTTTCTCACTATACACTATTTACTGCCCGACTTAATCAATCAAGCACAAGCTCCATAGGATATTCAGCCTGGCACTTCTTGAAGAGCACTTTGCTATCATATCCCACACATTCTTTGCAAATCCCTTTGAAAATTATTTATAAAAATTAACTTCTCTTGCAGAGGGCTCATTGAAAAGAAGAATTACATGAAAGATAAAACACTTTATCACCAGTGAAAGACTAGACAATGTACGTCGAGAAATTGGGAAGATGGGAGAAACAATGAATATTAAGTGCCTAAGAATCTAAAGCTGCTGACTAAATTGAAACTGTATATCCTGAGGGGGCAAGGTTTCCAAATTGCTAATTACTGCCTCTGAAAGGGGGCTGTTTCTGATATGTTTGCTTGTGAAAGGCTGCTGCTTAATGAAGCAGTGGCTGAAGTTTTTTTTTTTAATATTCCCACTCTCCGGCTTTCAATGCTCTCCCCGGACTGCCTCCCAGGCCAGAACAATGGCGGGCCCAGGAGCCCGGCTTTCCCACAGGCCCGGGCGAGAGGAGGCCGGGGGCTGGGTACTGAGGGAGCCGCTCAGCATGCTGAAATATGGAGGCGACAGATAAGGTGGCAGCGGCACAGAGAGGCCCTCTCCCATGGGCCCAAGGGGAAATTTGCAGTTATTAAGAGGAAGATGAGAGAGATTAAATGGCTTTTGTACTCATTTTCACAGACTTTTCTTTTTTTATTATTTGGGCTGCCTTCATCTGAGAGATGAAAGAAGTGGTAAATGACTTTTTGCTTCATTCAGCAACACACTGGCTTTGAGACAAACCTTCATTATTGGGAGTTGTCACACATCATAAAACACTTATTAGTCCACTATTGTTTTAAAAGGTATAGGATGTGACAGAATTACTATAAGCTACTCTAATCACAAAGTTAACACGGTTTTGTATTTTGTTTCAAGAAATTAACAAAATGTTACATACATTTATAACAATGGCCTGGCTATATGTCTCTTTATCAGTGAGCAACATTTTGGGTAGACTTCTTGATACCCACATGCTCTGACAAAAAATAATCCTATAATACAGTTTAGATGCCTACTACACAAATTTTTACAGCGAAACTTTAGAATATCATGCATCCGCTATCAAATTATTCCACAGAAAATCCTATAGCCTACACTGTTTTGAATAGGATTCAAGAAATTAACAAAATGTATGTTTATAACAATGGCCTGTTTATCAGCAAGACTCCTTGAAATCCACATGCCCAGACAAAAAAAATCCTATTCATTATTAAGCACAGGATTTTCTTTTCTAGGAGACAAAACAAGTACCATAAGTAGCCTACAATAAGGTCACTATAAACTATACTGAGCACCACAGACACACTGTAAGTCCCTATAGGAACATTACAGGAATAGTAGTGGTATAGTAGTTATACCATAATATAAAAAACACCATAAAATACCATGTAATGGCACTATAAACTCACTCCTGCGTACCACAGACACACTATTCCCTATAGGAGTACTTTACTGGCATATTATAGGAATGTTACCGTTTGTTTTCTTATCATTCAGAAAGTTAAATAGGCAATGCTTTAGCCTAGCAAACCCGAGTTTAGGTCCAGATATACCTCTCTATCTCCCATAATGTTTCCGTCGTCGTATCGCGCGCTGTTTTGCTGGTAAAACTACGGCGAGCCGGATGTTACTTCATCGCTTTGACAGCAGGGCGGAAGTGCGTCGGGGTGTCACAGCTGTGAAAACAAAACAAGTAGGGGAGCTGCGACTGGTGAGTGCCCCCCGAAACACACCGGACTGTCCGCTTAACGATTACATAACACCAGGATAGCGCTTCTGTTTCGGCACGGGACTCGGTTTACGAGACGGTTTCCGCGTTAAATGTTGTTAAACGGCGCGCGTGGCTGATAGTTAAAGCATGGGAGATGTGTGTGTGTGTGTGTGTGTGTGTGTGTTGCAGGCTGTCCTTGTGCTGAGCTCACGTGTTAGGTGATGTTATGTAACACAGTCTGCACAGGGGATGCGGACAGCTCTAGTACCCTCTCTGCTATTGTTGTATAGCACTCACGTTATGTAGCCATCCAGCCTCTTCCCTAGCTAGTTATGACTGTGTTGAAAGTGTGTTTTTTCCTGTTATGGATCCGCAAACACTCAAAGAAGCAGCACAAATCCCGCCAATTATTTTTTCCACATTGTAAGCGTAAAAGGGTAGCTTATACCTTGTGATACCCTCAGTGTTATACGCCACCGTTTCTAGGGGAGGGGAGGGTCGATTATCCTCCCAAATGTTAGGCTGCTAGGTCTTGAGCGCAGGAGATTTAAAGGAATAATCCACCTTGAATCATGTTGACGCTGTTAAAGAACAGCTACTGTCGATGTTCATTTCTGGGCCCATGTTGTTGTTTGGTTCCGTGTTTTTCTTATTCCCGCGGATAACTGGCCAAACGCGGACAATGTGACGTCACGTGTTTTTTCCCAGTAGCAGCTGCAGTGGAGTTTGGTAGCAGAAAAAATAATCATCTAAAACATCAACAGTAAATGTCAGCTTTTGGAATCAGGCCCCAAGAGCAAACGTTTCTTTCTAGACTCAAAATTCTGCAATAATCATACAGGGAGAAATCCACCAAAGGAAAGGTAGAGATGCCAATTCCTCCACCTGCAGTAACCTTACTAGACCATAATGCAATGCAGCCACAAGACATTGCACTGAGTAACGGAAGTAACTTTTTCTTAGCAGCTGAAGTAGAGGTAGAAGTAGACAATGCAGGGTGAGGGGAAAGTGGGTACACCAATAAAGTAAATTACAACACTTTGTCCTGGAATGCATTGGACATTATAAATTGAGGATATTTAACTGTGTGTGAATATCTGAGAGTGGATTCTTCCTGTAACAGTCATGCATTTTTTGATTATACCCTTTTACCTTGCAATTTAGCGAGCCATGTCCTCAACTTCTTGAGTCACCAGCCTTCACTGATATCTTCTCTGCCGTCCCTGTCTCCTACAAACCGCACATTTGCGTCAGCATTCATTACGTGCGATTATGTCATTGTTGTTGTGTGCCAAGCAAACCAGTGGACTGCTTGAGTTACCCTGCTCACACCTAACACAATGTATATTTGATGTACCAGGATCTAAATTGTTTAAATAACTGTCACGACAGCAATAAAGTTTAGCCTCTCGTGTCTTGTTTTTCCCTCGGCCTCAGCAACATGATGGATGAGCTGGTGCAGGACCTGGTGTCTGCCCTGGAGCAGACCTCGGAGCAGACCAAGCTGGGGGAGCTGTGGGAGGAGATGGTCCTGAGCCCGCTGCAGCAGCGCCGGCAGATCCGCCGACGCAGAGGCCGCAAGCGCCGCTGCGACTCCTCCCTTTATCCGCTGGAGCACCAGCGCTGCCTGAGCGAGGCCTCGGAGTCCAGCTTGGACGAGGCGGCGAAAGACTGCAGAGAGAACGCCGCCTTCGCCGCCCCCTCCACCACCACGGCGTCCGCGGCCAACTGCAGCGACTCCGACGACATGATTGTGACCAACCGGTGGCACTCCTTCACCGGCGGCTCTGCCAAGACCAGGCAGCACTCCTGGCCGGAGTCCGACTCCTTCACCGAGAATACTCCAGGAAGGCCGCTCCGAAGGCGGCGGAAGGTCAAGCGCATGACCTCGGACGTCACGGTCAGCTTGCAGCAGAAGTTAAAGGTTTCCGGTGTGGACGGCAAGCGGGGCTGCAGCCACAGGTCATCTAAGAAGCAGCGTCTGTTGCACATGAAGAAGAGGTCCGGCTGGGTGGGAGCAGACAGACAGGCTGAAGGAGCTGGCCTGATGGCGAAGGAGTGCTGGAAGGATAAGATCACACTGGAGGCCAAGGAACAGAGAGATGCCTCAGATGAGAACATGTCCGAAGGGTAATGTGTTAGATTCAAACTCAGCCCTTCCTTCATTGCATTATTACACAGTCAGTCCCATAGGCGAAGATCCACTCACCATCTGACGTCCATGTAGATGTATGAAAAAGAGGTTTTAGGTCCATTATCTGTGACAAATAAGCATTTCCAGTATCAAAAGGCCTACATTTAATTTACAGATTTGCAGCAAACCAAATGTTAACCCTGCCTCTGGTTAAAGAGACAGGATTAAAGCCACGCTGGAGGATGTGCTCAAAATTCTAAAAGCCCTTTTTACCCTTTAAATGGAAAGTTACCAAGGCAGTTAAACCCATAACATAAAAGTCATGGGCATAACTACTATCAGACAGAAGCAATTAAACAAGGCGACATTTAAGATGATCTATACTGCCTGTCTTCATCTAGCCAGTTGTCAATATTCAGTGTGTCCTCATCTAAACCAAAAAATGTATCACAATCATGCCACTCCACTTTAAAGTATTGAGTTGACATTAAAAATGAATGATATAGTCCCTTCATCCTCATCTCCCATAGCTGAGATGATCACCAGGGAGGGATCTTTGATAGTTATGCCTCGGGGCATCTGCCAGCTCATTATTTCCTTTCGAGAAATATTGTCACAAATAAATAAGTGACTTGGCGTGGTATTGATTCGTTTTGAAATGAATTCCTGTCTTGGGCTGGGTAATTAAAGCTGTGCCTGTCCCAGCATCCCAGAGTGCACCCTCTTGTGTGCATTTTATTTAGCAACAGTAAATGTTGCTGTAACTGACAGCAGAATGTGACTCTGTAATACTACAGCGTTTAACAAATATTACAATATATTGTGGAATCAAACAGCCAAATGATCAGTTTAATTCCAAAATTAGATTTCCGACAATTAAAAACAGAAAGCGTTTACTGGCATAAAAGTACCACTCATGATAGAATATTATTAAAATTATTAGCAAACCAAATAATTTTGCTTGTAAAATTGTAACACTTTTAATGAAATGAATCCTTATGTATGAATTGTTGAGTAACAAATTTGTTTTCATAATGTATACAGTGTTTTGGCATTAAATACCTCAAATGGTCCACATGTATAATGGTCTGATACATAGACAAATATGGTCAGTTGTTGTGTGTCATTATTAAATGACGAACAATGTAGGGATCTTCTTGAGCTAATTGTTTGAGCCTGGCTGCTCTCATTCCCAGCGTCTCTCCTCCTGCCACACTCCTCCACAGTGTATTTCCCTTGATGATCTCATTATCTGTTGGATCATATAAAAAAGGGAGAAGAAGACGTTTGTGGTAACCAATAATGGGACAGACAGAGGGCTTTACATCTTCTGGTTTAATTTGTGCTGACCTCCCTAGCCCCTTAACGGTACTTGTTTTCTTACTTTATGGAAAAATCAATAGCCGTTCTGACAGAAAACAGCTCCGGAGAAGAAATAAATGGGAACACCATGGCACGCTGTCAATCATTTCTCACTTACACAACACCGACGCTCTTGATTGCTGCTCAGTAGACTGCCACACTGTACCGAGGGCTGAACAATCTAATGGTTAAGCCCTGGTGGAGCCAAAGGATATGAAAAAATGGCAGCCGTGATGAGGGGTTGACAGTGGTACAACAGCAGTATTTATACTCAGAGAGTCTATGGTCCATTTGATGTCAGACACAGATGCCATTGTTGAAATGCCTTTTTAACCACCTGGATTTCTTCGCTCTCCATTCATTCCATTAACCTTTTCCTACGATGCGTCTGGTCTCTTAAAACGTCCCTTTCCTCAAGGTCACTCCTCATATGTGCATACTGAACAGAGCGTTGCCTTTAGCCACCCAAGTGCAAGGGGAGCAGATGTTGGCAGCTCCAGTTGGGCTCCACATCCTTGATTAGACCTGGCCCAGCCTGCTGGCAGTGAGGCCACCTGGCGCCCAGGCTGGCCCAGCAAGCAGGCCTCACCTGTGGGTAGACGCCGTCCCAGGCTCAGACTCCGTCTCCAGCTGTGTGCTGTTACTGGTGATGTTGATTTCACCATGGACAACCTTGCCACCAGAAAAAACAAAGCCATTGTGCGTGCTTTTCTCACAGCCGCCTTTATCGTGGTGTAATTTATATTTTGAAAACTCTATGAGGAGTTTTTGGTAAAGCGGTGCACCATTTGCCGAAGTTCATTTTAATAAATCTCTGAGACTAATCCAATTACTGCAGCTCAGGGAGGGTGGGATAACCTTATAATCAGACACCCATGGAAGAGGGCATGGATTTGGGTTGGGGCGGCTTGTTTGAAGAGCCCACAGATCCATTGTTATCAGTGCTTTGCCCCCCTCCGTCTCTGCCTCTTCTTTATTCCTCTGCAGAATGAGCCCGGGCTCAATAAATGGCGGCTAGCCCGTAATCTCTGTGCAAACTGGTCTGTCTCTCCCAGGAGCTGAGGATTATATCCTAATGATTAGTGCTCATCTGGATACTGTGTTTTGCTTCACCTCTCTGGCTTGTATAGAGACAATGGGGCCATGTGGGGAATCGATTAGTTCAGCCCTAAAACACTGGAATGCAGTTCTTGTTTCTGTCCTTGTCTTTGTTTCACCACGGACATATGGCATATTAGCTAATTAAGACTTATTTGTTGTTATGGTACTTAATGCTAAATAAGTTGTCTTATTTTTCAGAGTGGGGGAAGTGCTATTTTCTGCAAGGCTTTTGGCGTCCCGTTTGATGAGGTGTAAACAAACACTGGAATGATATCCGTTCACTTCATAGTTCTACATGAAACAAAAGCCAAAGTTCGGCAACAATGTTTGTCAACTTTTCTTGACAAAGGTCACTGTTGAAGAAAGAGAAGAGGTGTTTCTTTTGGTCTCGAGAAAAATGGGTGTCTCAATTATTCATGGCATTAATTAGGCAGTACTTAATGGAAACGGTCTCACATCGGCCCTGGGCTGCTCCAAGCGACATCACATTACACCTTTAATACGGATAAATACTTAATGGGTGTCTCTAATTAATTGTTTATACCTGTGATTCTTTTTCAAACTTTGCACAAAATCCCTCCGATAAGAAGCAAACACATTTTTCAGCATGGCAAATGGAGGAAGACGCCATGCTGCCGGAAATTGTTTATCATCGTCGGTTCTTTTTTGTGATCTCGTGTTTTAAAAGTCAACACCTAATCGATAAATAGCACTGGGTGCACCGTTGGCTTCTATTACTCTGGTACCACCTACACACTTGGATCTTTGAGAGGGAGAAAGGTTGTGGAATGAAGCAGAAAACCAAAAGGGCAATTCGTGCTTATTATAGAGCTTGTGTCTGTGCCCTCTACTGATGCTGGGCAGGGGAGCAGTGCGCTCCAGATGCCAGGCTGTGTGTCCAGAGGTGGGGTACAGCTGAGCAGAGGCCTGGGGAGTCAGAGTCTGGAGAGAAGGCTGAAGGGGTGGAGACAGGGCAGAGGGACGGTCCAGTACTGCTTGGCTAGGCCAGACATCTTCCAGATTCCCAGGAGAGGCCAGGTCCCTCTCACATCTGCTTCTTGTGTATGTGAGGGGAGATGATGCAGGACCATCTGGCCAGAGAGACGCGCAGGCTGGACGGCTGCGTTTCTGATCTTGCCGTCGCCGGCATGCCTCTGCAATATGGCAAAGCACCATATCAGCGCATATCTGACCCTGCCAGCCTCGCTCTCCAAGGTCAGCGCTGATCACCATGAAGCAAAATGCAAGGCAATCAAGAGCATCAGGCTCCCCCACTCCCAATGGAGAATACTCTCCTAAAGGACTTTGAATGGCCATTAGCATCATTTAAGCTAGCTGGCATTCTGTGAGGGGATTAGGAAATATAAGGAGCCCACCTATGACTTAGATGTAGTCACGATGTATTGGAAATTGAATTTAAACATGAATATCAATTTAAAGAATGCAGCTAGAAATACATATATGTGTTAAATTTCTTGCAGGTTCATCAAAACAATGACGATAATGTATCGTGGTCAACTATTTTGTCGAAAAGAAGAAATAGTTTTGTGAGCACCTCTCCCTCCATCACCCCGCCTCCCCCCGTGACCTTGGAGTGTCTGGAGCTCCCAGTCCAAGGCGGCTGAGGTGTGACAGAGGCAGAGGAACCCAGGGCCGTCTGGGGAGCGGAGGGGGCACAGAGGGTGTAGAGGGAGTGTAACAGGGGTTGCCTGGGGGTGTGGAGAGCAGCAGCAATGGAGCGGTCCAGGCAGCAGCGGCAGCAGCCCACGCAGCAGATGTTGGCCAGTTGTTGTGTGGAGGCACGTCTGTAGGTCTCTCTCTGTGTGGGGCACACCCAGAGGGAGGGGCGGGCAGGGGAATGTGTTTCGCTCTCCTGTCATCCTCCACAACGCAGGCCAGATTAGATTGGAGCTGACAGCGGAGGATATTCAATTAGATTGTGCATGTCACTCAGTGGCTTCGATCAGAGTCCTTCCCCTTGCCTTTGTGTTTGCTATCGCAACAAGGGAGAACGGAGCACGCTCTGTCTTTTTGTGTCATTTCCATTTATGTCGACCTCTAGCTCCGGTCTTCTTCATTATTTTTATTATTGAATGTTACATGTTAAATGTTGACATTACGGGGGCATGTAAATTTTTGATTCACATTGTTCACTTTTCAAATGCTACAACATTGTCTGACCCAGGAACCCATCAATTTTGACATTATAAATCAAAACAGAATTCTTCATCCTCAAATGTCATTGTTATTAAAGAAACCAGTCGATGATAATTCAAATATGTTTTTCCTCTTCCTTTGCAGTGAAACAAGCAGTATATGCAGCAGTGACCCTGGCCTTTACACCAATGATGAGGGGAGACAAGGTATAAGACAATTCATCATTTTAACATACAGGGAACCATTACATTTTTCTCCTGATCGCGCAACATTGTCATAACTTACTATGGTTAAAAAAATTGCAAATTAACACAGTTGATTGATTTTTTTTTGCCGTGCTCTTGTCAGAGAGTCTTTGCAGCTTACAGAGCATTCTTGATTGAGGAAAGAACGACGGCGGGTCGTCAGAATTGGACAATATACAGCTCCGCTTTGTGGGGATGCTGGGGCAAGAGAGAGAGGTTTCGATACAATGAGCTGGTTGCTGGGCACCCAGGCGACTCTAATAAGACGTTGTCATGTCGTGTTAATGAGCGCTGAAGCCTTTGCTAATCTCATTAGCCGTGGTGGGGCCAGGCGGCCTCTGATTTAACAGTTGTCACTACACCTTGACTGTGAGAGGCATGGTTCCTGCATGTGCTTTGCTGACTGACAGGTCTGAGGAGAGCTCGCTGTCTGGGGATGAGACTGGGCTGGTACTGTCTAGTTGTCTGCTGGTGTGTAATTAAAGGAATAGTTCACCTCAAAATGAAAATTCAGTCATTATCTACTCAAATCCATGTCATTTGAAACTCCATTGCAGTTTGTAGAACCATCAAACACACACTGTTTTAGTAGCTCCATCTCAGCCTTCTCTGTAACTATTCAAGTTAACAGGTTCATCTTTTTACAGCTCCAAAAAGCATAAGTAAAATGTCCCTCAAATTTCTCAATGCAGCATAATCTGAGTTTTTTGTAGCCAAATTATTGCACCGTGGGTCCAAAAGGTCACGCACGACCACTACAGCTTTCTGGTGGAAGACTCTGCTCACTACTATTACTACTGTAGGGTGTGCACATGACCAGAGCATTATCAGAGAGGAAAATATAGGAGATAATGGGGTAAATGTTATACTTTTGAACCCACAGTGCAATTGTTTGACTACAAAACACTTGAGCTGTTGGGAGGAAGTGGGCATTGGACATTTTATTTATGCTTTTTCCATTTCTCATTTTTGGGGTGAACTATTCCTTTCAAGGTGTGTCCGGTAGAAAAAGTGCTAACCGATGTGCTTTCCTGTGTGCGCAGGTGATGATGAGCAGAGCGACTGGTTCTTCGAGGGGGACTGTGGAGCCGGGAAGGGCGTCGCAGGCCTGCTGCCCAGCTGGGACTCGGACAGCCAGCTCTCCCTGGAGGACGAACGGCCCTCGCCCACCTTCCTGCAGCCCGCACGGCCCTCGCAGAGAGGTGATGGAGGACACTGTGGTCTCACTTAAGCACTGATCTTCTTGTCTGACTGTTTCTTAACACAGGAGGATAAATGTGGTGTGTTGTTGTTGCTGTTGCAGGGTATGGCCGCCTTAACCGACTGCCTGGCACCGCTGCCCGCTGCATCAGGAAGGGTAGGAGGAGGCTTCCCAGCAAGGTTACAGCAGGCTTCGTCTACATACACTATCTATAGACTTACAGCTGCTGAAAACCGTTACACAGTATTCACATTCTAAGTTTCTGTTTTACAGGACAACAGTATGCCGATGTTTGTGGAGAGACTGAAGCACTTTTCTCAAGATCCTTACCAGAGAAAGTAAGATATACTGTTTAGAATTGCTTGGTTCATGTCTTGTTTCAGAAACAAAATGATGTACACTCTTGAGGCATTAAGTCCATCTGTTTCCATCATCATTTTACATCCCCTTTTAGTTTTTGGCTGCCTTCTATTGCAAAACGAGACCGAAGCCAGGTATGTTACAATATTGCTGGTTTTCACAGTTTTACCAAGCTTTATCTTTTTTACACCAGTTTGTTCAGACTCTATTTCTGAAATGGCAAAACCTAAACAGTATTGATGATTGTTATTTCCAGTTCAACCCGTTGTGCCCATTACCTGTGTATCCTATTGGCATGGTCTCAGAGAGCTCCCATCGCAGATGTTCCTCCTCAATCTGCAAAAACAGGTAGGTGATGCCATGTAAAATGAAGCAGCCTCTCAAGGGCCTATTGGAGACACCATCGAGTTTTTCCATTAAAGCTCAATATATTGATGGACAAATCCATGGTCTACTCTCTTAAATGAATCAGTTACAGAGCATAGGTCACTTTTAACTAGAGTAATCTATGTTAGGTTTATACCTCAGAGACTGTGTGTGTGTGTGTGTGTGTGTGTGAGAGAGAGAGAGTGGTAGTAGGTGGGTTGTGGTCTAGGGCTCTGAACTCCTGTGAAGCTCTTTGTCTCCACTACTGATGTGAATGCTAAAGACAGCCAAGCCTCTTATATTCCCTTAAATAGACTGTAGCAGGTCCTTAGGAGCCCTCCTCCAGTGACCACATCACCCCCTCTCAGACTTCTAACCTGTTTGGGAAATACTTCATGAGATGCACCATCTCCATCTCAACCGTCAAAATAAGATTAACATGTGAAGGAGGGGAATCAGGGAAGAGGACACACACCCTCACATACCCAAATGTGTGTGTCAGTTAAGATGAATGAGTTGTTACTCATTTTGCAGCAGAAGTTGGATATAACACGTAGTTTCAGTTGGACTTGAATTCAGTAGTTTTCAAGGTCAGCTTTCCCAAATAGAGAAATATAATGTGTTGACATAGTTGTAATGCAGATTCAAATCCCAGCATTTCTGGAACTGCAGATTTTTTTTTTTTTTAAAGTTTATCTAAAAGATGTTTGTCAAAGCCTCACATTGCTCCAAGTCATCCCTGGAACTGTTGGATCTGCATGGGGGACTATTGAGAGGCTGAGCAGCCCCTTGGCCTCAAGACTGTGGGACTCCTCATTGTATTGTTTCCACTCTGCCTATTTATGGTGCATTCTTAATTTTGTTTCAAGCGCCCTCTCTCTCTCTCTCTCTCTCTCTCTCTCGGGTTGTTTCACAGAGCGCTCCACCACTCCTTGATGAGGGGCAAAAACACGACTGCTATGAAAAGCCCCCAACTTCTTAGGGCTTTCTTTTCTAAACTGGCCCTTTCTTCTCCACCTGAAAGGTTCCTTCAGATTCCAGTTTGAGGCATTGTGAATACTAATTTCTCTCTATTAAAAAGCCCTCATATCCCTGCCATGCTCTCATTTGAATGGCGGACTCAGGGGAGGCCTCTTAATTCCTTTATAGCGGGATTCAAGACCCTTCACTTCAAAAAGTATAAATCATACTCCCAAATGAACGAGGCAGAGAGGGGGGATTGACGAGAGGGGCTTCTGATGTGTCCCGTCGGACGGCACGAGCTGAATCCATCTCCCCAAGCTGCTCAAATCCACTCTCCAGTAAGATGGCTCCTCTGTCCTCACGACCCGGCTCTGCACACATGGCACCCATTTGCTTCCCTCCTCTGCCCCACAAACACACAGTTATAATGATCCCTTATGCACAGCGCCCCTACCCATATAGCCCAATAACAATAGCAGTTGTTGTATTGTGTAACTGATAATGACAGCTCCTAGATAAAACTGAGAGATTCTGCAATTGTTCATGCAGCAGCTTGATCCCAGCAAACTTGAAAACGGCCAGTCTCGACTTCTTCACTATATTTTCATTTCTTTTGAGCAACTTACCCGCATGATCGATTTTTTAGCGCTGAGCTCCCATACATCTGACTTTTCTTTGTTTTCAAACACCCTTGAGAGAAAAGTGTTTTCTCTGTGGGCAAAGTGTAAGCATTAATCTTGTATCGCGGCCAGGTTGAAATGATACTGTATTAATAAAAGCTGTCATCTCCTGTTTGGCGGGAGTTGACGGCAACAATCAGAGATTTGATGTTAAGTGATAAAGGCTGTGTGGGGTTGCGTGCCATTTATCCTCGTATCGGCGCGTGAATAGGGACGATGCTTTGTGGGATTTGGCTCTAATGCTCGGGGCTGGCGGCCATGTTAAAATGCATAACCGCCTCCCACCTGAGCTAGGCACCAGCAGCTTTTATCTATTGACTTATTTATTTCTAAATGACATTTGCACTGTGAGATAAATCATAGTCTTACGCCACTCCCTTCCCAGTTTTCATTTTAATTGTGAGATCTCGGTGTCAGCAGTTAGTATATTGGTGTGAGTGGCCTATTGATTATTGATTTGGAGCTATTGATTATGTTCCCAGGAGACCCTAATCCTTTCTGATTCATTTGAATACCTCTATTAATCTTGAGATCCTGCTCACACCTGAAGCGCCATGTACCCTAATGAAAATAGATGGCCATTTTGTAACTGCAGCTCCTCGCTCCTCTTTTGATTTATTATTTTTAATTGATATATCTGCTTTTGGATGTGGGCGCCAAAATTACAATTGACCCTGTGTCAGTGCTGTTTTACTCTGCACCCTAAGGGACCACACTGCATTTAGAAGTGTCTCATATGACCTGAAAAATCCATCTTGCAGACATTTTCCTCAATGTCCTTTGAGTCCTCTTTGATAGAATTTAGTTGTTGTTGGCCGTCGTCATTGCATATAATTTGTTCTTCCATTGCTCATTGCTGCTTTTTCAGTCTTAGGAGTGTTTAGTTTTCTCACCACTATTTAAAAAAATTTGAGGGAAAAGCAACCAGCTAGCATCTGCTATGCTGTATAAGATGATGAAGTGACAGATGTTAAACGATATCAACAGTGTTATGCTTTTTTGACAGTTCTTGTAGACTTGCGCTGAGCGAGCTAACACGCTTATAAAAAGCCTTTGGGTTCCACTCTGAGATGAATGGTGGTGTTTTGCCTCGGTTAATGAGCCAGCTGATGGTATTCTCATGTTTGATTAGCATTGTGCTGAGCGTCTCGGCGGGCTCCTGGCGGCCCCGCAGCGGCTCTGCCTCTCAGCCCTCGGCAGCAGGGGAGGGCCCTCGCCTCCCTGCAGGCCGCGGGGCCCCAGAGCGCCACGGCCCCGCTGTAATGAGGGAAGAGATGGAGGGATGGACCTCCGCACATTAAGACCAAATGCATCAGGGTATTACTTTTAATACCGCGGGCGTGCCTCGTGAAATAATGCGACGTTTAAACGCGGATCGATTTTGGAATTAAAAAGTTAGTTTGTAAAGATTTACTGTGGGGAGTTCAATGTCTGAGCTCTTTATCAGGGGCGCAAATGGCTGGTTATGTGCTGTCCGACAGAGGTACGATTGAGGGATCGATAGGCGCGTGATTTACTAACTGGAGTACAGGTAATCAATAAGTATAAAAGTAAATGAAATATGCATTACTGGGATTTTATTAGAGAGGGGTAGCAGGGAGAGAATAACGGTCAAGCCATTTATTTTTATATCTATTGATTATACAACATAGAGACTTCGCTCAAAGCGTGCCCTGCACAGCTCCCGACGCCCCGTGCCTGCACCCCCGTCATGTGATTTATGGGTGTTGAGGTCATGGAACACGCAGCCTGTTAAAAGGCTGCCCTGACAGGACCGTCGCCGCACATGCCTGCCGGGGTTGTGAGCTTTATGTAGCCTGCAGTCCTAGATGAGCCGCCGTGGTTAACGAGGAGCTCTCCTCCCACGGTCCGCTGTTGTTTTGCAGTGTGTCAAGAACTCACTTTTTTTTACAGGTTGATTGGCATTTTCAAACAGCGCACCATATTGTTGCTTAAATTGTCTCTTGGATGCAGTCTGCTGTAGCTGTGTATCAGCATATGTCGTAGTTCTGCTTGATTCTTTTGGTTTATCACGGTTTCTCATTATAGCTCACTCAAACTCTTCCTTCTCTCTCTCTCTCTCTCTCTCTGTGTCTCATTCTCTCACTCCCAACCCCCCCAAAAGACAAACACACACAAAGTGAACCTATCACATTGGCTGCCCCCCCCCCCCCCCCCCCCCACCCCAAGTGATGGAGGGGACCTTGACCTTAACTTTACATCTCAGGAGTCAGGGCTATGAGATCGTGGGGGGGCTTTTCCTATTTCAGGGCTCCTGACATATGACACAGGAGGCACAGAGCAGGTGTAATTTGTTTATGTGAGCTCTGCAATGACTCAGCCGCACGACCCCGGCACCTCTTGCACTCCTCATCTAATATATCTGAAAACAGAGATGAATGATGAAAAATCAGGATGTCGCAAAATATGCATCATACGGAGGGTAAATGTAAATTGCAGTGTGTGGATCTGTGCGGGACAGGCTTTTAGTGTCGTCTGTGGAATTATTTAATTTTTACACTCGTGTGTGTGTGTGTGTTGTGGGTGGGTGGAGTTGTGGGTGGAGGCTGTGTCACCACCTTTGTGAGTAACGTTTGTCTGGTGTGTCTCTGTGTCCCCCAGGCAGACCAACGTCCCTCTGGGACTGTTATGCACAGGAGATATCAAGAGGAGGAGGAAGACTGTTGCTGTGGCCGTCACCACATCAGGTAACAGACTCCACACACACTAATGAATCTCTGGCCTTCTCCTCTCTCACTTAAACCCTTATCGGAGCGGTTCTGTTATTAGACACCCCCTCACACACACAGATTCACCCCATGTTTAGAATGATACCTTTTGCCCAAACAAAGCATCTTGAATTGTAGGTGTTTTTCTCAGATGTAAACATTTTTCTGTTTTCATGTATTTTTTTTTTTACACATTTTCTTAAGTCCACCAGCATCACAATATGCAAAGGGTGAGTCTCGTCTTTTGTGAGTGCAGACTTGCCAACAGCAGAGGGAAGTCTACAGTTAGCGGTGTTATGTTGGGAGCACAGGACAGACTAGAACAGCCAAAGAGAAGTGTGATGTGGGGTGGACCCTATTGGAGGTGGCACTGAGCAGCAGCCGTTCCGTGCGTTTGGGCCGGTGGGGCTGCCGTTTTTCATTAGACTGATGGCTCGGGGCCTTGTGTCTTTGCCGGATTGAAATCTGAATTGGTTTGTCCACCTTTTCTCCTAAGTCCCCTCTCCGTGCTCCGCTCCTGCAGCTGCTGTTTGTCATTTAAATAACAAATGCTGGTGGTTCCCTGATTTAGTGAGGGGTGCAGGCCTCTGATGTATATTAATATTGCCGCACAGTGCACTGTACCGGGGTCCATCATTCATTTGGATAAAAGAGGTGGAATTTAAAAACAGCCAATGCTTTACTGGGATACAGATTGCATCCATTTATTGCACTGAGTGATGGAACGGCCGGCAACTCTGTCCTTCACCTCGCCAGCGCTGAACCACTTCCCATAAAACTAAAAAAAGATTCACCCCTGCCCCTTAAAGACCCCTCATATTCAACATGCGGAACCAGGAGAGGGGCATCCCTCAGTTTCTCCCCTGCAGAACTACACTTTACAGCTCCACAGTCAGCTGGGAAAATAAAAATTCACTTAAACAAACATGATAGATTGTTTGATAGATAGTTGTTTCATTTATTTTTCACAAATTAAATGAACTATTGGTGTACTCCAGGCAAAAAAAGACAAATAATGAGCTAATAAAAACGTACAAATAAGACAACGAATGCTCACAGAATAATGTTTGAATAAACATCTTTAATTAAATGTTTTACTTAAATGTGCAGATATTGAAGCTCCTGAAGTGACTAAAACACTGTCTGTTTTTTAAATTGCATAAAAGAAGGGTTCCAGTTTCGCGCATCTCCCCACGGCCCTGTTCAGAGTGTGTTTTCCTGGTTCTTGAGTCTAGTGCCCCCTGTCCACCGTGATTTATCATGCATCCCGTGTCGGCCAATGTCAGTTTCTGCAGCTGCAACTGCTCTGTATAAATCTTTACTTTGGCAGCCTGCTGCACCATGCCTCTCCTCAGTAATCTCACCACTGCCGGGAGATGCACATTCACTCTGACAAGCCTTTACACTTTATGTGTACAGATTTTGGTTGTTGCCGTTCTCTTCTTGTCATAAATGTGTACAGGCGGAAAAGTAACCTTTCCCTCTGATTGGGTGATTCATTGAGTGTTGGAGCTGTTTTCTGGTAAACACCTTGTTTGCATGGGAAGGAATATTTCCTGTAAGAATAGTATGGCTCCCTGTGTTGCTCTTAGTGAACAAGACAGGCTACTCTTTGTTTGAGTTGGCCAGAGGAAGTGAATTGTTGTATGTGTTAGTGGTTGATTTGAAACTCTGTAATCAGGAGTGAAAATGGTCTGTGGCCGGAGGTGTCTCCCAGGGCTCCGTGGGGAATTGCTGAGGCGGTACCCAGCTGTTGCTTTGTCTTCTTTCTTTACCCTTTTAGCACTTCCACGGCAGTCTCGAAGCTGGCTGTGAAAAAAACCAACAACTTATCAAGCCAGGTATCTGTTTGGATTAGATGACCATTCCATTTCTCAGCCTTAAATTGGCCATTTTCTGCTTTTCTCACCACCATCAATCCAACTAGAGAAATAGACAACAACTCCTTACTAGATATAGAACAAAGCATGGCAGGTTTTTGTTATATGTGGTCAGGTATTGTTAAAATAAGGATTGAAGTTATTTATGAGTTTTGTTACTCAAGTTGTATTCATTCAGGCTTTGTCCATAAGGATATTGATATTTCTGTTCTCCACTGAGAGGATGACTAGTGGATTAGAGGAAATATCATAATGTAGCCCAGGGATGGGGAATGCAAATGAATACATTCTACACACTCCACAATTTTGGGAGAGAATTATTTGTAAGGCAGAGATGAATCAGTAAGTGTAAAGATCCTGATGGATTTTAATAGCCTTGGCTCGTCTCACACGCAGACTAATTAATTATTGCAATTTTACTCCTCCCCTGCTGTCTCCTATAATGCCCTTCATCTTTATCTCTATAAAGGGATGATGGTAATAAACTCAAACTCGCACCCATTCAGCGTGCCACATTTCAGGAGGGGCTTGGAGTTTGGTGTGGGGTAAATAGGTGGGGTAGTTAACCTTCGGGCCGATTTAGATTTTGATTAATGCAGTCAAACAGGTTATTGAATGTTATCTCTATATGTTGGAAAGCGCCACGGCTGGGTGCCGGTGTGGAGGCCGGCCCTGGGTCTGGCCTGCTGCCTCTCCCCTTCCTCTCTGTCTCCACGTGTCTCCTTGCCTGAGCGAGACGGCTGTGTGACAGATCACCTGCGTCGGGGGCCCGGCGTGTTCCTGCCCGGCGGTCCGGCCCCCTCTCATTAATGCCCAGGCTGGTGCGAGGGCCGTATGGCAGCACAAGACAAATAACGCTACCACTCAGCCATCACTTCTGCTGACAGAAATGCAGCCCACCGCACTATTTCGCCCTCTCCGGCTCCACTCCGCACCCCGCTCGCGTCCTTCAAAAAATCCCACCTCCTCCGTCTCCACCTGCCCCTGCCTCCACCGCTCCACCAAACTTTCATGGTGGTTTCGCTGTTGCTGGAGGCTGAGCGAAACACTCGAAAACCCACACAAGTTGGTGTAAGGACAGCCCCCGCCTTTTCTTTTTCATTTATTTTTAACCATGAATTTACTGCCTTGTTGCCTTGTAACCATGCAAATTGCTTTCTTTTCGGTTTCCTTCTTGTTGAGCCAGTTTTATTTAGGAGGCTCTCCAGTGCGATTAGCAGCTCAGTCGGTCAGGTGCTGTACTCTTGACTGCCTGCCGTTCAAACCCTCTCACTAGGAGCTTTGCTTTGAATGTCCTACTTTTTTCCAGTTGTGAAATGAATGGTGTGTGTGTGTGTGTGTGTGTGGTGTGTGTAGTATGAGAGAGAGAGAGAGAGAGAGAGAGAGAGAAACACAAAGGCTAATCATTAAAGAGCTATTCAGCCCTGTTCATTTAAGTGTGGGAATCAGCAGGCCCATTACTGTCAATGTGTAATTAGCTGATTAATAAACAGGGGGAAGGGGAGTGCTCCACGAAGGCCTGTAATGATTGTTTTTAGAGAGCATCACATGAGAGCTTATTAAGATGGTAAGATGGTTCCATTCAACCACCCATTATCACCCCAATAAATGTGTGTACTGTAATTCTCCCATTGACAGAAAACCTTTGCGTTATAATGTCTTCACTGACCTTCATGTTAAACCAATTGAACGTAGGTTTAGGTGTTTGGGCCAAATGAAACAGTCCCTTATTATTCACAATCATTTCTCAATACTCATTTTTCAATGCATGTTTTTTCACATTAATGAGAGAGAGATAATATTCAGATTTGCTGTTTATGAGTTGCTGCATGTGAATGCCATATGTTTAAGCTATGTTTTATAAGCTTACCTACATAAGCTCTTAGCCCAATCAAGAGAAACTTGAATATTTATTTATATGTGGATATTCTTGATCAGGATGTGAAGATGCATAGAAACAGCTTATCCTGAACATGACCTTGACCTGGGATATGAGCTAGTATCTGGTATGCTGTGTGCATGTAAACACACTAAGTGACTAAATGTTGCCGGTCATTCCAGTGTATCTGTCAAATATGAAAACGCCTGATTTTTTGATCCAGGGCTTTGACTATGTTTAACCCAAGACCTCCGAGTGTTTGGGTTGAACCTCAGCAACGGTTAGTCATCGTTCCCTCAAGAAATATTAATCAATTATCTTGCCCGCCGGATCAGTTTGGGGAAGAAGTCATCTGGAAAGAGGCACAAGCAGATATAATGGGAACGAGCAAAAGCACATGCCAGTGAATGCTGTAATGCCTAATCCTTTGAGACAGCCCAGAGCCACAATGTCACTTCTAGTTCCCTTGTCCTCTGCTCTGGGACTGCCTCGCAAATGTCTTGTGTGACCGCCACTAACTTTTTGGGAGACCGGGGGAGAGATTTATTTATCAATGTGAAGTAGGAAAGCAGAAAGCATGTTAGCGAGCGCAATTGTTTTAGAGTTCCTCTGCCTTCTGTGAAAATTGGCCCAAGTTCTGTTTCAGATTATTTCCCCCACTCCCCGAGACGGAAAGTTTTAAAGGTGAGCGCGATCAAGAGAATGAGGATCTTTAAAAAGGAAGGTAGTCAGTGAGATGTGAACGCGTGATGAATGGAGTCAAAAACACACAGCTCCTCACACAGCATAACTGGAGGGGGGGTGGGGAATTAAGCCATAGGAGCAGCACAGATTGGCCTTTTAATAACCATGTCCACAAGTCATATGGGGCCAAATTGGATTGGGCTCACTTGACCAAAACCTCATTAATACTTAGCCTATTAGGACAGGATTGCTCCATTTCAATATACCTAAAATGGGGAGTGATCCGTGAGTCGTGGACTAAATTTAATTTTTTATTGGGGAGCCATTGAAACAATCTGCGAAAATGAGAATTATGTGACTATCATTTACATTTGCTCATGGTGCTGTGCTGCATGTCCAGAATATGATGTGTGCTTTCCCTTTACCTCTGCAGCCAGCAACCCCTTTCATAAGAACGACCTGGGAGAAGAGGCACGGGCAGCCAGGAACACCTTAACCCCAGAGGCTGTGGGGGCTTCAGGGGCAACAAGTGCAGCGGGCCCACAGCCCTCCACTTCTGACCAGCCAGACCTCATCCAGCCTGAGAGTTTATTTAACCCCCAGGGGCACCAGGAGGAGAACTGAGAGGGGCGGGACAAACACACCCTAGCTTGGAAGGAGGCCCTGTGACAAAAAGGAAAGTTATTGTGCCAGAGAATCACAAGGCTGAAACTCCTCTTGCTGCACAAACTTTATGAAAAAAAAAATGACACATTGTTACTCTTCAAATCAGCATTTTACAGCTACATCAAGTCTTTCCAGTTAGTGTTTTTTGAGGATGAGAAATGTTAATGCAATCAAGCCTTGTTAAGCGCTCCTTAGCCAGCCGTGTCCTCAAGGAAGAAGGCAGCTTCAAGAGGCTCCTCGTTTGCGACTCGAGACTCCAGCACCAGGCGGCTCCTCCTGCCTCTGCACACAGTCTCCAGGCCAGCTGCTCCCACACAGGCCCAACAATTATGTCTTCTCTAGTAGCCCAGTGTTTGTCAGCGGGGAACTGGAAAGATGGTCAGGAGTGGCTGGGGGGTCTGCTCTACTTTACGCCTGCCAGAGCGGGACCAACAAGGCCGTGTAGCAGCACGTCACTAGCTTAGAGACAGGAGAGCATCAGAATGTTTAGCTGCCACATGCTGCTACAGGGTTCACAGAGGCGACCACCGGTAGAGAGCCACACAAAGTACAGGCCTCCTATTAGCATGGATTTGAAAAGCTACACTTGCTACAAAGGTGCTCATTAGCACAACATAGAGGGAGTGTAGTCGCGGTCCTCCGAGGGCCGCCTCTGTTCTCTTCAGCTTACCTTCCATATTCAAATTTCCCCAAACGTATTTAAGTTCAAGGCCAGCTGCAAATGTGTTTGAACAGCCTGTTTTTTCAGCGGCGGTGGATTAGTTGTTTTCGGAGCTGTGCGGAGAGCGGGTGAGAGCGAGCAGAGAGGAGTTGGAGAGACAGGAGAGGAGAGTCGTACACAGTATCCTCACCTACCCTTGGGGTATACATCGCCCTGGCTTCCTCAGCATCAGATGCATTAAAAGAACAATGGCAGCGTACAGCAAGATCAAAGAGAACAGGCATCCTTGCTCACAATGATCCTTTGCAGCTATAGAGTTCTCTCCAAACCAGTTACACAAGGAATATCTTAAGAATAATGCATTTTATATATAGGAGTCAAGTGATGTACGTACATGCTGGTTTACCTGCACTGTATAAGTGACTTTTTTAGTGAAATGAATCGCATAATTATGAACTACATACTGCATGTCTTTTTAGACAATTTAAAGCCATATTTAGGAGAAGATTCACGTTGAGTAGAATGAGATTTGTCAATTAACATGAGTTATACTTCTGCAATCATCGCTCTGAGAAGGCTTTATGTGATCATGTTGGCACGGGATGACATTTATAAATGCTGTGTGTGCACACTCGTCTAAATGGATGCCTCTCACAAGACATCCCGCCATAGGAATCAGTCAAAGTGTTGAGGCAGGGAGCAGCCCGCCCCCTGGCCACTGCCGCTTGCTGCAGCTTGACCAGAGTGGCTGCAGGGAGTCCTGCAGTCCCGGGACTCTTCCTGGGTAGCACCATTCCAGGAATATAGACCTGATTGATAGGAATAGCGCCAGTTGAAACTCATAATTAGAAAAAAAACGAGGCTTTTGATAAATTCTTTGAAGGCTGCTGCCAGACGGATGCCCCTGAACACGTTTGACAAGTATTGACTGTGTAGTGTTTTAAGGAGAGCTTCTCGCTGTTGCCTTATCCGTCAGTCTGTGTTTTAGTGCCAGAGCATTGACAGGGAGGAAGCCGCATCAGCTCAGATTAGCTTCCATTAGTAGCCGGGGAAACGCCTCACCTGCTCCCATGGTAATTAGCAGTCACCATAATGACGTCTCAGCCGGACCGCATGCCCCCAAAATGAATTTCCAATGGCCAGGAAGCGGGGGAATGGTTTCCGCGCAGCCAGTCAATTGCCCGGTTACAGTTAAGGAATCCGGCAGGCTGGTACCACTCATATTTCATCCCAGGTAAAGATTACCTGTCAGGCCCATGGGAGATGTATTGATCTGTTTTCCTTTTTCCGCCAGCAATCACCTGACAAAGGCACCTAGGAGGCGAGTGAATGAGTGATGCCTGGTCTGTCTCCTCCAGCGCGGTGGCTCCCAGTGTCCACTGATGGGTGGAGAGGAGATGAGGAGAGGGAGAGATAATGTAGTCATAAACTCTGTTTGAACCTCCTCTCTATGCACGCAGGGCAGCCCCTCTGTCCCCCGGGTCACAGGTCAATGGGGAATTTGCTTTTTTTTTTGGGTCCCTTTCTTGTCGGTGGCATTTGTTCTGCTGTGTAGCAAGTGATGGTAGAAACACATGCAAAAGAGTCTCTTTGGTTCCTGCTGACGGCTGCATGTTGCGAGTCATAGCAAGCCTTGTGTGCTCTCTGGATTTCCTGTGACTGTCAGTATGGTGGTGCTGCACTAGTAACTAGTAATAATCAATATATTGTACATGATCTCTTATTTTCTTGGCAGCTGAACGTATTTATATATTTGCCTTGTTCAATGGAATGTCAGAATGTTGATATTGTCCATAAAACCACACATTCAAAATTATTGCACTGTGTTAAAAAAAAATATATATATATATATGTGTGTGTGTAGTATTTATGATGTGATGCATAATTACAGGTTCATCCATTGAGGATTTCAATTTGTGGACGTTAAATTCATCAATTCAATTTCATGATAGATAGTACAGTAGATATGTCTCTAATTTTTTTACGATCATATTTTTTAATTTCATTTACAAGGATTTAAATCTATCTCCCCCCATATCAGGGCTCTTAGGCAGCTATCCCATTTGATATGTAGCACAAATAGCATCTTATCTCACAGGCTGTTATCTTCATATTTAATAGCAGTGGAAGCATGCCTAATTGCTTTGCAAATGATCTAAAGAGGATTACTCCTTCCTTAGAAAGCCTGCACGGTGTCACTAGATGTTAGATAGACATTACAATAGTAAAATTCAATCAAACCTGCAGTGCAGTGTTTATGCAGAAGCTCTGATCACCCAAGGCTCGGTCAAAATAACTGCTAGCAGGTGGAGACTGTTTTCCTTAGCTGTTGTATAAACTCTGTAGGAGCATGTTTGATTGTATTTAGACTATTTTTTAATAGGAAGCTGGTTTAGGTCTATTTATGACCTTTGTTCAATTTCATAATTATTCGAATGTGAAATGTTTAACCGATTACATAATGTCTTGCCTATACAATAGGTGATGTATTAATCATTCCTGTGTCATGAGTATTTATAGTAAAGCCTACAGTATGCCTTTCAAAACGTATTTATTCCAAATAGCAAATTTGTGTTCAATAAATGAGATTCAATGGTCATGATGACTGTGAAAATGTGGCTTGAAATCATGGTTGAACATCAAACCAATTAATCTGCCAAACTGACTTTAAAAATATACGTACACATTTGCATGTGAAAGTGTTGTAATGTGTTTTGTGCTTTTTTATTTGAAATCAGATTTTTACACATGCTTTATTGCCTCGGTATAAATATTGAATACAGAATTACGCTGCCTGAGTCTCACAAGATTTGACAGTGCTTCTATTGAATATAAATGGAAGTGTGGCTGCAGTGTGGCTGTGTGTGACAGAGGAAATACTCCCTCGGCCTGTGGAGATTATCAATAGATCCCCCACTGTTAATCTTGCGGCTGGATGCTGAAGAAGGTGGTAGTCACTTTGCCACGTGTTGAGAGTTGGAGCAATTCTCTCCGCTCACCGGTGGTCCACAGTTACAAATCACATCATCAGCTGTCTGAGCACCCACAGCCACCTCTTCTCCACCAGATTGATGGTGAAATGGAGGAAAAATCAATGGCTTCCTCTCGTCAGAAAGAGCCAGCTCTGTCATGTTTAGGAGCTTGATGTTCCCCTCTCTTACTCTCCCTGCCTTACTCTACTGTGGGAGATTGAAAGTTGAATTTGAACAAACTGACAGAAGTGAACAGACTGGAGTCTCTCAGTTCGATATAATGACCCATTTCAACCTGATACTTTACTCATGAGGTCTGATCTGCAGTATCAGTACTGCATAGCGCCAGCAGCAGCACTAGAGTCAAGCAGGGAGCCACTGGGAAAGATCACAGCGATCAGGGGAAAAGTTGGTTGGGTTTCTAGTGAATGGTGGTTAGGCTCCACACTGACATGGCAGCTTCTGTGTAGGTGACCCTTTGAGTAACAGGAGTCAGTTTCCCGACTAGTCACCCACCCAGCAGTAGCCTCCATCAGTCTGTCCTTATCACCACTATGACACTGCAACTGTGAAGCAGGGCTCCCATTCGCTGCTTGGTGTGAAATGAGCAAGCATCAGTGAGCTTTTTCACTCAGACACACATTCCCCCCTAATGGGAAATTCAAATAACACATATCAGCTGAATGCAATATTCACTTAGAGAGAGATAACACTCTAGTTGATGTATCTCATGTATCCTGCTTAGAATAAGCGCGGCTCAGTCTCCCTCAGCATAACTGGATCCTGACACCAGAGCTGAGTGTGAAACTTGGTGTATAAATCCCACGTCTGGAGACGGTGAGCGGCCTATTCATTCACGCTGTGCATGTGTGTGTGTGTGGGGGGGGCTCTTGTGTATTTGTGAGGGAGAGCAGATTCCAGGGCATCTGTGCTTGTCCTGCTGCTCCTGCACCGTCTTACACCAGCACCATTCCTTTTCATTTCTGCTGGCATTCTAATCAGAGCGTTACGAGCTTCAGCGGGTGAAGTACGCAGAAAGTTGTGTTTCCTGACAGCCAATAAAAACCTTATAATCTCCCCGATTCAAGTGGCCCATTTAAAAAAAAATACTAACTAGTGCTATCACTCAGACCACCCCCCTTCCCTTTTTCTTTAATGCCCTTTTTTATTTAATATATAGCCCATGAAAAATGAGAGACTCCCGCTTCGCCGTGTAGATATTTTGTTGCTGATGATGCGAGACGAATTTCCATCACAGCTTTGTTTCCAGCGGGTGAGCGGATAATCTTTTACAGCGCGGGGAGGGAGGGCACCACTCCCATCAATCTCCGGGGCTTATAGCCGCCGCATGGTCGCATTACCCAACCAGAACGCCCGCGCGGCACCGCACCGGCAGCCCACTCAGGGTCAGGAGCCACCGGGGGGACGTGCCCACACAGGAGCCATCTGGGGCTCTCCGACGGCCCCGGCCCCGGAGAGCAGCCACCTCCCAAACCCTCCTTATCCTGCGGAACAGTGCCTCACTTCTGTTCCATTACTCCTGTCATTGTTATTATGTCATTTTTCTAACAAGGCAGTCACGTCTGAGAGAGCAGTAATGCTTTCCTGCTGACAGCCCTGTGAAACTATGTTTGTGGGCGAAGGGGCCTCAGCTGCTCCTATTGTCGACACAAAAGCGCCGCTTCTGCTCCAGAGGTTTCACCCCTCCGTGCTTCTCAGCCATGTGCGCTGTGTGTTGTAAAGCAAAAAAAAGGTCCCGGTTTGAGCTGTGGCATCCTGCCCGGGCGGCCTCAGGAGGGGGGCCCCCGGCGGCCCCCGTGCCGCCTGGCAGGCGCGTGGCGCGCGGCTCTCCTCTCTCCTCCACACCCCGCTGCCCCGGCCGTCGCTCGCTGCGCAGCTCCTGCCCGTGGAGACGCCGCCGCTCTGATTGACAATAATGGGAACTGGCAGAATCGATGGGAGACAAGAGAGGGGGCGCGCGTGAGATTCTCCCGGAGCTCCCAGTCACAGACCGGGGGCTCTGGCACCGCTCACCTGTCATCCCTGCAGCACCAGGATTAGGGCCTGTGACAGCGGGAGCAGCCTGAAGAGAAAGACACTGTGCTCATCATTGCCACTGACAGCCTGGAAATGGAGCCTCTCCCGCACACTTACACTACGAACACATCTGGTTACCTGGCCGGACCCGAGCACCGCATTACTCAGTGGGATTTGTATGAGAACAATGTACAGGATGTACTACTGATGGGAAAAATCATCCTTCCTCAAACTGAGATGAGATAAAATTACCCAACGCAGGAAAATGAGCTGTAGAATAACTTGAAAGTATTGGATGGCATGGATTTCTGCCTATCAAGTACAACATCCTCTCTTGAGCCATTTTGGAGAGTGCTTTCAAATAGGATCTAATTTCAATGATAAAAATAGCCTTTCACCTTGTGGTTGGGCATGGGATGTGTGTGTGTGTGTGTGTGTGTGTGTGTCTGCATGTGTGTTGCAGCAGCCGATCGAGGGCAGGTGTCGTGACAGGGGAGGGGGGAGGAGGGGGGGGGGGGCAGGCACTCCATTCTCTAATTGATCGGCAAAAGATGCACATGAAGAAGACGTTAAACCAAAATGAAGTCATAACAGTGAATTGAGACATTTATTAGGTCAGACGAAAGGCCCTCAGAAACGTTGAGATTGTTTATTGATTTTTGTGTTTTGGCTGGCTGCACAGGAGTAATCGCTTGTGCTGCTGCCACACGGGCGACGGGGCTGGGGTGCGGCCAAATGTTCAGCTGGCCCGCCGACTTCCTCCACAAGTAAGACAACTTTAACCAGCGGAACACGACGGCGTCATTATAACTGTGACTCGTTCTGCCGTTTTTTAACGAGGCGGCTGACTTGAAACCCTGGCACACACCGATGTTGCTTCGTGGCGGACATGTGTTGCGTTGCTGTTAGTGGTAAAAGCGGCCTCTTCTGTGTGTGTGCTTGGCTGACAGTGTGCCGTAGTTTTCCCTCAGGGGATGCACACAAAGATCTCCGACAGACTGTGTTTTCCTGCTCTGCTTGATACAAACCGGTTGCACATAATTCGAGTGTGTGTGTGTACGTGCATGTGTTTTTGTATCCTAGAAAACAACAGTTTACTGCAAATTCTCTGTCAGTACTGTAGTATTGCGGAATCAAGGTGTGTAACGAAAAAGCCACCTGAGCAGAGATGCATGGAATTGCTATTAAACTGATTCCTAGAATTGCTATAAAAAGCAAACAAGCACAGAAGAAATTATAGTTGGTTTTTTTTTTAGTGGTATATTTTTGAATCAGATTCTCAACTGGGATTCTTAGGTCCAATGTTTCCGAAGAAGGGATCTCCACAGGAGTATAAAATAAAATGATTTCACCCCTTCATTCCTCTCCAACTGTCCCGCTGTATGTGTGTGTCTCTGCGTGCACATGTGTGTGTGTGTGTGTGTGCAGAGAGGTGCTGGTGAGTGTTAGGTAGAGTTCAACCATACTGGTGACATCAATCTGCCTGTTCTTTATTAGACGGAGCAGCGAGCTGTAACTGACTGCATTGTCCACAGATGGACTGGGGCCCGCAGCACACGGGACCCTGGTCAGCCACCCTGACAATACAATCAATAACCACACAGTCATTATGGGAGCCTGCCTTCCTGCCCCGTGGAGCCTTCCTCTGCGCCTCACCCCACCTTTAACTACGTCTCCCCTCTTTCCCTCTCTCTCTATATTTCCCTCCTCCCATCTCTTCAGTTATCTCTTCCTCTTTTTCCCCCACATATCACTTTTGTGTTTGCGTGATGTATCCTTTTTCTATCCCGCATGCTTGCATTATATCAAAAGCGGAAACAGGAAAGGGTGAGGGGACACTGCGCCTGTTCCCCCGAAGACGTCCCGGCTCGGGCGGTTCAGGCTGCTGCGGTATTCAGCAGTCAGGTTGGACAGAAGCGGATGACAGTGATCCAGCATGGAGCCCGGGGCCTATAAATGGTAATGCCCTCCACTTGCCTTCCTCATAAAGCATAATAAAAGGAGGTTATAAATCCTACCAATTAGCTGCGTCCATCAGTCGCCTTAATTGGAGTGTCGTGACTGGCTAGGGGATGACCTTGTGTGCCAGAGAGCCAAGACAGACGAGGGGGCCGGGGGGGAGATCTATGTGGATGTGGAGGACTTGGGCTTCTTTAAATCAACTGTATCTAACAGCCCATACTGTAGTTAAGGGTCGAGCCATATGGCGGTAAAACGTTTATGCTGACTGGCGGTGTTGATGTCTTCTGTGCAAATGTGTCAGGTTTTTCAAACGTATATGGATATGCATCTGGCCCGCCGTTAGGCATGGATGCAGTCAGAATGCTAAAGGAGTAGTTCAGCGCAAAATGAATATTCAGTCATTATCTATTCACCTCCATGTCAGCTGAAACCTCATTGTTGTTTGTAGGACCATCAAACACACAGCCAGCTAGCCCCCGTAGTTCCATCTCAGCCTTTTACCAAACTACTGAAGTTATGGGGGCCTTCTTTATACAGTGCCTATAAAAGCTGAAAAATGTCCATCAAATTTTTCCAAATAAGCTTGTGCAACATAATCCAAGTGTTTTGTAGCCAAACAATTGCACTGTGGGTCCACAAGTCCAACATTTATTCATTTATCTCCTATGGAAGTACAGGCGAACTCGCTGTGTGTTTGGTGGTGCTATACACACTTCAATGGAGTTTCGACTGACATGGGGGTGAGTAGATTTTGGGGTGAACTAGTCCATTACTTGAGCTCAGAGTCTCCTCTCTACAGCATGTGTGATTATGGAAACAATATGGCCGATACAGTATTGCACAAGCAGAACTTGCCTTTGATCAGCACTCACAGGTGTCCCGGGTTCAATGGGCTCCACTCATCCTGCGGAGCGGCGGTTGTTCTTTCTTCCCCTCGGCGCAGCAGTTGAATCTCTCCACTCTGTCCTCCGGCGGGCTCGGCCGCCACACCTCCCCTCTCAACACCTCAGTCAAGCGCTCTCTGTGGCCACTCAAACCTGAGACCTCAGCTTCCGCTCCCGCTTCTAACATCCACTATCCAATGACACCGCTCTCCCCGAAAGGGAAATAATACAGGGCCCATTTGTCTGTGGAGAGCTCCGTGTACAGGCATTGATGTCTCTCTCTCTGAGCCATCTCTCTCTCTCTCTCTCTCTCTCTGAGCCATCTCTCCGCCTCAGGATTAGGCAGCAAGGCCCAGTTAACCAACCAGTTGTCGGAGGAGAGTCTCTCCCCCGGCCGACTTGAGAGCTCGCCGACAGTTGTTTCCTTTCTCTCTTACCGTCCGGAGATAATTCAGTCAACAGGCTTTGAACTGCAGATAAGGGAGGAAGAGGATGATCCCTTGGACGGGCCCGCAGTGTGTTTGGGGCGGGGGCGGGGGCGGGGGTGGGGGGGTAAAGGAGTGGAAAGGCAGGACAGAGGGAAGCAGGGAACAGGTGTATGGGAACTGGAGCACCTAGAGGGCCAAGTCAGATAAGACAGATGGAACAGACGAATCATTTACACTGCACTTTTAGTATTACGCGGTATAAAACTGATGTAGATACTGCTGCTGGCACATGGAAACCTGTTAACGTCGATGTTAATAGTTTTCTTTCTGTATTTGTATCATTGTTGAATTGTATTATTATTTCTAAAGTTTACATGGTGCCTCTTGTGCTGAATGCATTTCATAATCACAGGGCCCGCAGCACCATTTTCAAACACATTGTATATTTTTTCCACTTTTTTAATCAATTTGAAGTTGGTTGTTTGGTGATATCACATATTCATCTGACTGGTATGCTGCAGATATAGTACAATATATTGAAAAGTGGATATAAAAAACAGATGAGAAGTGTTGAGAACAGTGTCATAAAAACATGTTCTCCTGTGAAGACGTTTCAGATATAAATGTCTTAATGGCGTTCACAAAAACAAACTCGCTCTACTCATACGCCAATAAGTCTGATGATTTCCTTAATGAACTGCCGCTTCCTGTGTCTGCTCATGTTTGAGTGCCGCCCGTATCGCCCCCGCTCCTTTCCGTCCTGCTTTTTATGAATGCAAAAAGGGGGGAGAGGAAATTAATTTCCAATAAACGTCTTGACAGAGTAGCTTTTGTTTTGGCCTGGGCACGTGGTTTTTGCGTACCTGCCAGGTGTTGTGCTGTGCGGACTCCCACCCCCCCCCCCCCCCCCAGGCCCCGTGCTCTGGGGCAAGGTGCATGATGAAAGGCCTCGGGTGGCCCATCAAAGGGCCCATTGAGATGTGGCCACGAGCAGGACAGAGGGCCACAGTGTGGAGCGGAGAAACTTGACACCCTCTGACAGCAGCTCCACACGGCCCACTCCAGGCCACGCTGACAGCCTCGCTCATTCACTGCTACTGCCGCACTACCTGCTGACCCCCGGTAGAGAGAGAGGGAGAGAGAGAGAGAGAGAGAGAGAGAGAGCGCTGCAAAAAGTGTCCATATTTACAGGTCATTTAGTATCATTGTCAGTCTCAAAAAAAATAATTTTTCTTAAAACAAGTGAAAAATCCTGCCAGTGGAACAAGATAATTCCACTTGTTTGAAGAATTTTCCAGAAACAAGTTCAATATCTTGAAAAAAGGCTCCAAGGAAACAAGATACCAAGACAATGATACTTGATTCAATAAAATTATTGAAACAAGTGGATTTGCACTGGAAATAAATGAAATTATCTCACCCCATTGCCAGATTTGTTTTTCCTATTTTAAGAGAAATATATTTTTAGGATTCAATACTACATTTAAATGACTTGTTAAGATGGATACTTTTTGCAGTGTGCTGACAGAATCATGCCACTCCAACCCTATCTGTCTTGTATTCACAGCACAGTGGATTGGTTGTGTCACATTATGGCGGCTCTTTGTTGTCAGATGACGCAACAGATCTAATAAGTGATGGAGTCATGGCCTGGTTTATGAATGAGGCAGCAGGTGAGGTTATTAGTTTTAGGAACAGGCTGGTCAGTGAAGGGAGATCCTCTGCATTCCTCTAAAGTTCATCTCGGTGTCACTTGAGCCTCTTCAAAGATGGCTTCCTCCCTTTCTCTTCCCCCCAAAGCTGTGTGTGGAGCCTTGTTGTTGTACATAAGTACTGTAGTATTAATGATTAATACTAATTCTACACACACACACACACATATACACAAGGCACTTCAACCTTGGTGGCCAAGTGTGTATATGTGTGTGTATGTAACCTTCCCTCCACCTACAGCTACTCCCCAGGCCTTTGCTGTAAAGGTAATTAGTCTTAATACATATATAAATGTATTTACCAGGTTAATAAGCTCTTGAGTATAAGGCAAAGAGCTGACTCTGTTCTAAAATATGCAATTGGAAGGTAAAATATAAAAATGGTGTATTGAGAATTTTATGCAAATTTGTTCTGTTCAAAATTACCTCGAGCCATCCAGAAGTTTTTGCTCAACTGAGGTTTGCCACTAATGCAATATATACCCACTTCAAAGTTGAGGATCTCTCTGCAGGATGATCTTATTAACCAAGCGCCTCCTGAATGTCATTCCTGGAGAGATAAAAAAGGAGTGTGTTTTAATGAAGTGTAATATAATTTTAACTGTGAGTCCCTCAAATTAGCAGCGGCCGGGTCATGACAGGGCCGCTGCTCTCATCGATGCCCTCAAATAAGCCTCACCTGTCGGGCAGTAAAAGATCACACATGGCCCTCAATCATAAGCAAGTGATCGGTGGACAGGTCTCTGTCCCTCGGCCCACAACCAGGTATTAATAGACACTAGGCACAGACATGACGAGAGATGCCTTATACTGATCAGCTAATAGGGAATAGCAAAGCACGTGTCTGTCTGTATTCAAATTTGCTATCAGCAGTTGCTGTGTACAGTATATCTATAGGTAAAATATAATGATGTTCCAGAATAGCATATAAATCGTTCACTCTCCAGTTAATCTTGATCCATATGAGCCGAATAAAGCAAATGAAGTCGATTCATCAACCCTTCAGTTCTCGTAAATAACGCACACAGCGCTCAACCCCCAAGTCAACTGGATTCCTCCATCCCAGCCAGTCAAGCTCATCACCTCTAAAAGAGACAGCCTTAAATAATAAGAGTGTTGTTTGTGTTGACACCCTGGCTGATGTTTGTTGCTCGGTAATATATTGCATCAGCAGAGCAGAGCAGTTGTCTGCGCTCTGCACCTGCACCGACCGTTCAGCCTGAAGTCTATAAATCCCAGCGCTAGGAGGAATCGGAGCGCTGGAATGTTCCACGGACCCTAGGGTGGCCTGTCACCCTACGCCGTTGTGAACCTTTGGATGTTTGTGTATTTGTGCGTTTGTGTGTACACTTGCACCTTGGCGTGCGGCGGTGCTTTGATTAGCTTCCCCCCCAGCACGCGAGTAGATCCCACCCGTGATCCTCCCCACCCCGCCTTGGGCTGCACCTCTCCTCCCGTGCTCCCCCCCGCCCCGCCCCGCCCCTCCCCAGCGCCACGTGCCACCAGGCTGTGCATATACAAATCACTACGGCCTTGTTAGCATAGTTTAGTGAAGATGTCAGCTTTACGAGGGCCTGGATGCTTGCTATGCGTGTCAGGGACAGCGGGGGAGGGGCTGACCCGCCGGGGGAGTGCAGCGGGGCACACAAGCCCCGCACTGTAAATTTAGGTCTGAGGTATTGGAGTTGTGAAATGACAGGCCCGGACCTCTCTAGAACAGTGTGAACCCATGCTGCGCTGTGTGATTTAACAGGGACACAGCAGAGCAGGGAGAATGGAAATGGAGAGAATGGGGTTCCTGCATCAAATAAAAAAAGCTCCCCGGTTTCTGATATATCATAAATAATATTTTGATCATATATCACTGAAGATGTTTTCTCCCTGAGCTCATAATCAAAGCTACGATAAATGGACAGTTGCTTAAGAGTATTGTTTTGTGTGTGTGTGTGTGTGTATGCGTGGGTGCTGGCGTCATTAGATTGTTAATCTCATTTCCTTTCTGATGATTGAAAATGGAGAGAGGCTCTGAGTTTATCAGGCAGATAAATGGACGGCCCATCCTCTGAGAAGATCTAATCTGTCATGCGTCAAGCCTGGGGTTCACCTGCTGCTGGATAATAACCATGTCGAAGGGCACTGATGATTTAGGAGAGCCTGGCTCTTTGTTTGCCTTTGCAAACACCTAATGGCTTCATTAATTAATCGGCCACAATTAGTGGCCCGCGTCACGCCAGGTAGACCCCTTAAAGAGAATTATGAGATATTAAAAAGCAGGGAGGAACTCCATTAGAGTTGACCTTTTCTTTTAAATTACTGATATTTGAGATTTAATTCAGAATTCAATGAAAACTTCATTTTTATTCTTATGGCTGAGCCCCTTTCTGTCTCCAGTCTGAAATGGGGTCTCCTGCAGCCTGCAGGTCGTTAATTATGATCTTTATAAATTAAATTAAGAGGATGTCACCGGTTGATTTTTTTATCTTCCTCTCCTACAGGTTAAAAGAGTAGATGAGATATTTATTACCTTTGGAATGATAGGGAAAAAAATACGGCCTCTTACATATGAATTATATGTTACAAATACTTGATTGGCCCACATGCTTCATATATTTTGCATCCAGGTCTCAGTAAACATGAGTTATACCGCTGTATATTACCAGAATGCTGTGTGAATATCCTTGTGAGTTTATTTGAACAAATGGCCTTTTCTGCCTCTGAGGCTGGAAACAATCTCAGCTATTCACCTGATGGTGGGGTGAAATATTCAGCGACTGCAGCTGTCTTTGAGAGCGATTTGACATGTGACAGATATGGACCCTGGGACAGAAAACACAATGTAATTCTGAGGGTATCCGTCCTGATAAAAACGCCTTTGGCAAGATTAAGCACAGGCTACGGTTACACAGTAATGTTTTAAGATGCGTAATACTCCAGATGATTTTATACTCAAGGCTCGCTGAAGGAGAGCTAGAACTGATAGTGGTGTCCTTCCTCTGTTCTCCGTCTCAATGAGCATCACATTTCTACGTTTTACTCTCTTTTTCTGTCTCTCTTTCACTCTCTTAAATACACACAAACACATGACACACACACACACACACACACAGTAAAGCACAGCCGGTCACCACACACACCTCTCTAAGTCTCCCATTCCTCTCTCCCACTTTCACTCAGGGCCACTGCAGCTGCCTGCTCTCATCTCATCTCATCTTATCTCTCCCTCTCTCTCTCTCTCTCACACACACACACACACACACACACACACAGAAACACATACACACACACAGCCACCGCCACCCGCATGCATTTATTTATTCGTTATATTTCCTAATTCAGTTTGACGAATGAGTGACAGCTTGACACTTCATTCGGCAAGATTAATAGAACGACACAATATTTACGTGGCAGAGACAGCCAATTATCCCACCATCTATCATCCAGATTATCTTTCTGATTGAAAACTACTCGTCCATGTAATCGGAATTATTTGGAATTAGAAGGGAATTTATGGCTTCTTGTGTCACTTTTCCTGGACGGTGGTAAATTAGAAATATTAGATACATAAAGAGAGTATAGGAAATGGGGTAAATAGAGGCCCAGAATTAATGTCACACATTCCCATTTTATTTTTTTTGCCAGTCTCTGCCCCTGAATGAACCCCATTTTTGCTTCAACGTTTTATAGGTTATCTCCACATATTATTAACTCATAGGTTGTATATTGTGTTGGTATTATAATTCATATTTATAAAGAGCAGTGGGACAATATTAGCCCGCTAAGAACTCTGTTGGCCTGGACCTAGATATGTTTGATTGAGCAATGAGTTATTTTAATCAGCGAGCAGAATTAAATGTGTTGAAGTTTGAAGACAGTAATGGATAGATCTTATCAACAGAGATAGCCTTGTGTGTATTGATCTCCGGCTATGTTTTTAAATGTCCATCTCACTCAAGACAGAGCCGACATTAGTTTGCTCCTTCAACCTCTGTCCTTCAGCCTCCTCTGATTAATTCACCCTACTCTATCTAGCTCACCCTATAATACTTTGCATTCAGTTTTCATATATCACCTTTTACTATATTCTTCTCAAACTTTCTTCACTTCATTAATTTATTTAATCTCAGTATTGCTTAATGTCTCTCAATATCTCCCTTTCATACACAAACCACACTTTCGCTTCTACTTCTCATGAAAACCAACAGAATAAATGTATCCATGCAACGCAGTGCGCTGTATATTCAGCCACAGACAGAGTATTAAAGGGCTTTGATGCGGTTGTCAGACTGATGTCAGATCTGCCGGCCATCAGCTGTGACACGACGGATGGACGGACGGACAGACGGACGGGGCTGACAGTGAAGCAGCAGCACTCCTGCATCTCACCGGAGGAATCGATACGCTCCACTTCTGCAGAATTTGAAACTTGTTTTTAAACAGCTATATAGCAAATGAAAATAGACTTATAATGTAATCTGTTATCAAAGTGGTCAATAGCTGACCCAAAAATAAATGTACCTGTACTGTGCCTAATATTTGCTATGGTACATAAATTGACTGAGCATTTTCCTCTGTAGGTCTTTCGTAATGAAATTTGGAAAGTGACGTTTCATCCATTTAGTACATCCTGGCACTCTAAAAGCCTTGCACTCAGTCTTTTCTTGTTTTAGAAATAGTGAAAATTGCCACATATAACCGCGTTGCTGGGGTTTGATTTTATTGGCCGGAGTGCGTTCAGACTTGTAAATAGGATTATGCCATCCCAATATAGTGTTTCAACAACTAGCTTGTTTATTTTTATCCTCTTATTAGGGGAGTTGGATCCTTAAAGGGTGCCAAAATTATCCTGCAAATCGCTGACAAGGAAAAATGAAAGGTCTCTAACGGTTATTATAAGCAATCTGTCTGCATTGAAGCACAATGTGACTGCTGCGCTTGCGATACCAACGAGGTGACCTCAGTGAGATGGGGAGGAGAGACATGCTGAAAGTCAGACACACAGTCTGGATGGGACCACCAGGAATACACACACCTCCCAATGTACAACCACTCCCATAAGGACGCTGGTGGATAATAAATTATAGAAAAGTATTCGTGTAACTATTTTGGAACAGTATATCCTTTAGTCCTCTGTATAGTATAGTCTCTAAATATTTTATATATGCATTTAACAATACATAGGATCTGATGTAACTATCGCTTGTACATAATTACATCAGACTCTCTCCAATGGTGCTGTACGATACAGAGAACTGCAACATATAATGCGCCAAAATAGATTTATAATAGCTATAATTTTTGGCAGTACAGTCTGCGTAGTATTTCATGATATTATTCTGTGGATTATTTCTATAAGATTGATTACTTGCTGATGTATTCACAAAATCTGATCTTTTTCAAATTTTAATACTCAGATACCCCTTGTATGAATTTGGATGCATGAAGTTGTAGTGTAATCCAAAAGGAAAAGGTTGCAGGTAATTCAGCTTTGCCTGCACTAACTAACCACGTCATGAAGTTACTCTTTGTCAAAGTTCTCTTTCATAGATGACTGTAGACTGCCGCAGGAGTTGGTATTTTGGAAATATCTCTCGAGTTAGAGAAGCCAGATCACTCTGCTGGTCTCCTCCTTGAACCCAGGGGAACAAATTAACAGTATCTAGCTCTTGGCTTCCCTGTAACCTTTCCCCATCCTGAGTGACATTTGTGTTTTCCTTTGCCTTGGGCCCGGGCGTATGGCGGCCTGCGAGAGGATGCAGAGAGATGCTGCATATGTAAAACCAATGAGTGTGTGTATTTGTGTAGGGTTATGTCTGTGTGTGATGTGAGAGAGTGTGTGTGTGTGATGTGAGAGTGTGTGTGTGTGTGTGTGTGTGATGTAAGAGTGTGTGTGTGTGTGTGTGCGTGACAGTCCAGCTGTTGAACGAGGCCTTCCTCTGGTGTGAAACTGAAGCTCTGTGGAGGAGGCAGCAGCAGCGATGGGGTTGCGACCCCAGAACATGGCACAGATTCACAACTCTGACTGGGACACGCCGATGAAAATATGAGCCTCCACAGCCATTGTTTAAAATGGAGCTGGTGTGTTATTCTCGGGTCGAGAAATCGTGTCATGGTCTTGTCACATTATCATTACACTGGTATAGTGTAATGATTACACTAACAGTAGACGGAGTATCTACTCTATTACTGCAAATTGTATTGTACCTTTTAGGAAAGAATAGAGGTTAAAGGATCATTCTGGTTATTTTCAACTTGGGCCTTACTTTCCTAGTTAATTTTGTTGAAAATGTCATCACTTACTTCACTGTAGAACTTTATGTAGAGCTCCAGTTCACCGGGATCTCTGCTCTCCAATACACACTCAAGGGCCAATTAAGCTCTGACAGTTGAAACCGGAAAGCGATTAAAACATATCTTTTCAACAGCTGAAAATAACCAGAATTACCCTTTAATGTTCCATTGTTACTGTGAGGAATTGTCATATTTCTTCAAGTTATCTTTGATTTTTGAGTTCTAATTTTTGGGGGAAATAATTTTTTAGATCTAACTCTAAAGCTCAGATTTTGCATTACTTTTTTCTCCTCTCTCTTCATCTCTTTATATTGCTATACACTATACTATACGTTATGCCGTGATTGGATGATAAAAGCCGCATTGAAACAAGTGTAACTGTTGCCTTGTGGAGTGAAGGGGACGCAGCACAGATTGTAGTTTCCGGACCAGTTGAAGTTGGGTGGGAGAAGAGGGATGGAAATACTGTTGGGTATATGAACCTTACAGTCGGGTTGTCATGGTGCTAATGGAGGAAGTGGAGCAGAGGGTCAGGTACCTCAGCACCTGTGTGGAAGATTAATGACCACAGAGCCAAGAGAGAGAAAGAGAGACAGAAAAAGAGAAAGACAGACAGAGAGGGAGAGAGAGAGAGAGAGAGAGAGAGACAGAGAGAGAGAGAACTTAAAAAAAAAGAAAAGTGAGGCCTATCTGACTCAAAGGTCAGACCTGCTTGACCTTTGCTAAGGGAGCTACAATATTAACTATATCTATGCACTGCTCCTGCGTTCACCTTTGAGGAGGTCCAGATTAAATTAAAGTTTTAAAATAATACATTAAATTTTAGAAAATTACATACATATTACTGTAATGTCTGATTATGATTTTTCTAATTTGATCGAACAGAAAGCCAAACTCCTCAGAGAACATGCTACATCACCTGGGATCATCACGGTACATGTATGTTCTGTTAGTGGAGTGTGATTCAGATTCATATTCAGCACAAGCTGTTGTCCCTTTAGACCATAAAAGGGTCTCTCAGGCAGTGATGACAGAGGAGACCTTTATGATTACCTCAGTAGCATGTAGCGCCACAGAAAAGAGATATCATCATTATCTCGACACAAAGGCGGCCCTCACATTGTTAAAACAATTTGCTGCTTGCTAATGTAGGCTGTCAGAGCGGCACACAGGTCTAGTTCCAAGAGTTAAGTTGTAGGGATTTTTTTTTTCTCCTCGTTGCCTGGGGAATCACGGCGGGTACGAGGCTCATTTCCTCATCAAACACAGGACGAGTGATTTGGAATATTTATGAGGCTCCCAATTTAAGTTAAACATTTAACAAAAAAGCATCCGATTAAAATGAGACAGCAGAAAGGGTTAAAGTCCCTGTGGGCAGCCAAGGCTAAAAATTAAACGTGGAATGCTGGAGATGAATTAAAGTAGCAGTTCTGAGACAGATTTCAGCTCAGTAACAATACTGTATAGGACCAGTGGTGATACGGTATATGTTGAAACAAGCTTTTCATTGACAGTGTGACTAGAATTCTAATTAGGAATGAAGAGATAATGCTTTGATAAAGTGCCTGCAAGATAATTTTTTGAATAATTTGCATACTAATATGAGAACTTTACATAAATGAGACATCTGATGAAATAGATTGTGAATTAAAAAAAAATATATATATATAAACATATACTACTGTACCACTACAATTTCCCCACAGGGATTAATAAAGTGATATCTTACTACTACTACTACTACTACAACATATAAGAAATTGCATTTAAAAAAATCAGGAACTGCTTGTCATCGTATAGAAGTAGTAGTTATTAATTCCACTCTGGGAAATTTCTTACGATGCATACATATATATGTATATATATATATATATATAAGTTAACCCATGAATCAAACATCTTTGTCAAAACAATTTGAGTCTTTTCTTTTAAGAAATTCCACAGTCTACAATATGTGATATGGTTCAGTGGCAGGCTAGTTAATGAATCTCAAACCCTGTAATCAGAACATTACTGGATCCAAAAACCCCTGATAAGCACACAGATAAAAATCCAAACATCTGATGTTGAATACAGATGAATTAAAACAGTCTTCTCCACTGGCCTTGCTGGATCCTGACCAGAGGATATCGCAGTAAGGCTATCAGAGCCAGAAACCCTGCTTAGGTCAGAGGGCATGTGTAACACAACGCCATATTGACTCTATTGATAATCCACGGCTCCCTTTCATTCTTTCCCTCCTCTCTTCTATTCTCTGTAGCAGCAGATCAGTGAGTGGCTGGGGAGGAGGGGTCAGCCAGCTCCCGGTCTGCTCTGACTCTCCCTACTTCCTGTTTAATCACCGCTCCCTCAGGGATACTCTGCCGTCCATCAATCACGCCCAGAAAAAGTTGAGGTCCTCTGTATCGCTGAGAGATCAGGGACCTGGGCCAGGTATAATTGTGTGTGTCTGTGTGTGTGTGTGTGTGTGCACTGGCAAGTGTGCAGAAGCAGTTGTCTATGTGTCAGCTTATGTGTGTATGTACATATATGTATGTGTGCGTATCTGTACGTCTGTGTGTGTGTGTGTGTGTGTGTTGGATTTAGGATCTATAGCCATGGGCTATTATGACAGGCTCCGGTGCAGACATCCTCATAGCGAAAGCCCCTTGTGAGCTTCCAGCCACCATCCTGGGATGTTTCCCCACTCGCCTCAGTAACATGCAGCAGAGAAAGAAGACCTGACTGCAGAGAAACAAAGACTGCTGCGAGGGATTAAACTGCATTTCTTCCCGCCTTTTAAACAATGTCCATCTAAAAAACCAACATTAAAATACACTTTTTAGATTGTAAACACTCTATATTGCATAATTTGTGTCCATGGTAGTTTTCACATGAGCGCTCCCCTGCAGAGTGGGAATGCTGTTTGTTTATGTTTTCACCGGCAGCCCTCAGGGAAGTGACTGATGCCTCAACCACAGAGACACTGCCTCAGGCCATCATATGTTGCCCTCCAAGGTTCTCCATGCAATCTGCATCTGCCAGCTAGTGTGTGTGTGTGTGTGTGTGTGTATTCATAAAATATTTAGCAATCTTACAGATGATCTACAGCACAGTACAGCAGTATATCATCCCATAAAATTGTTAAATCTTGTCTCAATAGTGGTTCTGGGTTATTTTCTGTTTTGGACCGGTCTCTCCCTGTTTTAGACCCAGTTTTACTTGTGTATGGCATAACACTGAAACATTTCTTGGAGGGATGATATAATGTCTAATTCTAATATAGTTCATATAGATGTTTGTATTCTGGAGAGAGAAATGGCTAAAATTTTAATGTTTTCATTAGTTTCACATTTTCTCTAGCAGTGGTGTGTGGATGCTTTTTCTGTAGTGGTCTTCCAATGGGAAACATTGATGCACAGTAGCTTTAAAGTGATTCAACACAATGTTACCCTATGTGTACGTGCTCAATATTGTACGTACTGTATATTTCATGCATGCTTTTTTTTAAATCTCTTTAAGGGTAAAAGGAAGCTGTGTTACTTGATGTTTCCAACATGACAGAAATACATTTATTTTTTATTTTTAAGTTTAGGTCATTCAGTGTTTGAAAAGCTGCCTGAAGAATTCGAAGATTGTACATCTCTGTTGCCATTGATAGCGGCCACTAATTTACGCTTACATAACAAAACACAGAAGCCTTCTCCTGCTCTGTAGCTGGGGCTGAATGACAATAATTGAGAGTCGGTTGTTAACACCTGTTAGTGCTAAGCATTAAGAGAATTTATCACGGCGTCTGATTTATTATAATGTCCCCCTAGTTGATGCAAATGGTTTTCCGCTATTATCTTGTAGCCTGGAATGAAGGTCCTCCAAAGGCAGCCCCCCTATTGTGGTGGTGTGATCTCATTTTCTCAGCAGAGAGGCGAACCGCTAGCCTCCCTCTGATCCACCTGGCAGGAGGGGAGGTTGGACTGAGACAGGCTGGCCAGCCCACTGACCTCTGGGTAAATCTCTAGCTGCGCTGGGCAGGCAGCCGGTGTGGGCCAACGATGGGGCATGGATGACTGAAGCAATAGGGCTGTGATTAGCTGACATGGCGGCTGGGTTTTGCAAGCTGTCCTATTCTTGGGCGCGGGTGGGCAGAGGGGGCAGAGCAGCTGAAATGGGAATGAATGTATCGATCCCGCTGCCTTTATGAGAATGACACGCACAAGCTATTTTTATGGAAGGGGGAACACACTGCTGGCGAAGGCAATCTGTCTGTGACGTAGATAAGCTGCTAAAAGGTAGATGACCCATCGCGTGGCAGGAAGATGCAGGCATGATTTAAATCATACAATACTTGTCATAAAGACTCATGCATATATCACAAATTAATTGTTAATAATGCCCACTATGGAGGTTCCTTTCAGTAAGTAAGTGAGTAAGTAAACTTTATTGAACACTTTGACTGGGCGATTTTTTTTTTTTTCTGTATTGTTTTTTTTGGTAGGATCTCCATTCAGTGTGAGCACAATAACAATGAATGCATGTAATTATGTAATAACTTGACAGCAGTTATATGAATGATGTCTAGATGGGCATTGTCACAACAAAACCCCTGTCACAGTGCTACAAAGCTGTCCTCTACCCATTTGCCCTCCCCCTCGCTGCCCTTTGGTGCCCATGGGAAGTGAGGAGGCCCTATTGGAATGCTGTAGCCTGCCAACAGCCAGTGTTCAGAGGAGGCTTATTCTCACTCACGCCACTCACTGAACTCCTCCACTCTTTTTGCATAAAGTAATTGCTGTCAGGGAGTGTGCACTGCAGAGAGTTGCCTGGGCTCTGCAAGCACAGAGGGTGAGATTAGGGAATAAAAGAGCTAAGTCAGTGCTACTCAGGCACTCCCAGCGCCTGCGTCTGTCATTGTGCCGCCGTGGATGAGGGCTGACAGTGATGAATATTGGCCAAAAGTTTGTATTCCACATGATGATTTTCCCTAATGAGAATTGATGAATGCGGGAGGGAGGGACTCAGGATTGTGTGATGAGAGGAGGGACCGCTCATTAGAAGCCAGTCATGCTAAGTTGAGCGGCTTTAAGGTGGGCAGCACTGCACATGGTGGAGCCACAGGGCTGAGCTCGGCCACACAAAGTAACATCAGCTGATATTATTGATCAATACAACCTCACGCAGAAGAGTGTCAAATGAGATATATCCATAAAAGGAAAAATCAATAAGGAAACTCCTCCCCGTGCACAAACAGCACTGAGCAATACTGTCCACATAGCAGTACGTTCATTAAGAGTTGTGCAGTCAGCTCACACATATGGTGTCAGAGACCTATAGCATTCTCTGTATCCATATGCATGAAGCTGCGGTTAACACCTGGGTGTGGGACAATCGCAGGCCTCCGCTGCCCCAGCTGTAGCCACACTGCCTGGGAAGGGGAGCAGGGCCGCTGGTCTAGCAGATGGCAGAGTGGGCTTTGAAAAGCCATGGCCCTGAACGAGCCCCAGGCAGCCCCAGAGGCCGGCACTCAGCCACAGCTCCACATGTGGCAAGCCAGGAAGGACATTAAGTGGATAATAGTTAGTTAATAGTGAACCAGGTCATTTACTATCATGTGCGTACTTTATGGAGCACAACCACCGCTCCTGTGTGCAGAAGGGGCCGTGGCTAAGCGCAGGTTTAACTTTTAGATGCAGATAAAAGCGCTAAATGCATATGCAGGCCCATTTTCAGACTGTCACAGTCTTGGATAAACATTGTGCAATACTTCAGGTGATTTAATAGCTTGTTGTTGGGTTGATGAGAAAGCATATTAATGGGAATCTTGTTCTTTCAGTCATATGACTGACTAAGGAGCATGGCCTTGCACATTTCAACATTTTCCACCCTAGATGTTATTAGAGCTTGGTTTATGAGTGATATTCTAGGTCTGACCATTCATAATGAGGCTTTCTAATCACAACCTTGCCCCCCTCCTTTACAGGGCCATGTCATGTGTCACTCTACTGTGGTTAAGTATAGATGAAGAGATAGTCTCTCTTTAATATCCAGGAGCTCCTTTCACAATGGCTGGCAGGTAGCAGCATGATGACAGCTAAACAATCCAGCCTACAGGACAGAACATAACACACACAGGGCCGGCTCAGCCTGTGGCCTGTGGTTTTCTGGAGTGCGGCACAGAGGAAACCAAACTTGCAAGATGGTGTGTCATTAAGATACAGTTAGTGGTGAAAGCAACCATGTATTAGTGATTTGCTCTGGCATACTACAGTCAAAATGGTCAAAAAATGCATTTAATTCTGTGCTTGACACATTGACACATAGGTTTTCTATGAAGATAGCTTCCACCAACCACATTCTGCGCTTTCCTGTTTGTAGCTTCACTACTGAAGACAGTCTGAATGCTTTTCTGTTCCTCAGCCACAGGGACAGACTGTGTCATTGGCAGATGCAAAACAGGGATATCTAGAGACACATAATAGGATTGCCTTTTCTACATTGTATTTTCATCTGGTTTCTCTCAAAAGTGAATTAGGGTATCTCTTTTCCTCACAAAGTGAAATAATGTATCCAATGGGCGCATTCAAAAACCATTTAACCACTTTGTGCTGTATTCATAATTGGATTTTAACTGCAGGTTCCATCATACATCTAGCCGTCACCATCTCCAATATTGGATTTTTCCAATACGTCTATTCACGAAGCCCTCTCTTTATTCCCTTCCTGTTGAAATGACATGCTTTTTAATCAGCCAATGCACAAAATGTCTGACTGATTTGGAGTCATTAAACCTGCCTGCCTGTACGCAGACACACACGCACACCCTACTGACTGCATAACCTATTAGAGATGGAAGATTATGGCCTAAATGAAGCCATTAGTTACGCAAACCTAATGATCATCTTATTTGTATGTATAAATCTGATCCATTTCCCTTGCTCCAGGCAAATATTTCTTCCCTCAAATGATTTTGGACGAATTGAGTAAAAACAACAACAGCATCAACAACAAAAACAACATCAGGGCCCATAATGAAAGGAGCGGAGGCACAGGCACTCAGGCGATTGCATTCATTACCCCTCTCCACTATATGGACCCCTTCACAGGGATTACCCCTGGTTCCAGAGAGGTTGATTATTAGTCGCTCGCAAAGGTTTCGTTTGAATCGCCCCAGTTAAACGAGAAATTGCAGGCTGAGGAGAGAGGCTAATAACAGTTATTAACCCCGTGCGGGCGGCGGCGTAAAAGAGCGCCACAATAACGAGGTGCACCACCAAGGTTTGAGGCGCGGCGCAGCTAGCACACCCCCGAGGAGAAGCTAACTTATTAAAATAATGAATTAGCCGACCAGATTACTGCAGCCTGCGGCAAAGGCAATTATCCCTCTCCAAATCCCTGGACAGGGCTCCCTAGCGCCACCATAAAACAAGTGCTCAGAAAGCAGGAGCCCTGCGCTCCACGCAAATGAATAGGCTGTTAATTAGGATCTCTCCCGCTGCGGGTAGCCTTCCCACAGCCATAACAGAAACCACTTCCACGACAGGGAGAGAGAGTAATGGGAGGATACTGAATGAGTATGTGATTGCAAAAGATAGAGAAATATGTAAAGAGAGTGAGTGAGAGAGAGAGAAAGAGAGAGAGGCTGCTAATGGTTTTAGCAGTAGTACAATCAAAACGCACAGTAGAATGACAGCGCAGGAGCTAGACAGATAGATAGATAGGGGGAGGGGAGAGAAGGAGAAAGAGAGAGAGAAAGACACTCAGCAGGAATCATTGGTGGCCCTAATTGTAAGCTCTGTGTGAGGCCCCAGTGGAAACAAACAAGGAGACTCCAATCCCAGCCCAGCACTGTGCTCTCTGCTCCACACCACATGGCTGCAAGAGGCCTGAGTGTCAATAATTTCCTCCAACAGCTCAACTGCTGCTCCCCATGCTACATTAGACACATTTTCTTTCACAATTTATTTTTTAAGATATTTTTTTGCATTTGTTTGCTTTATTAGACACATGAAAGTTTTGAACCCAGGACATCAAGGTTGCATGGTATGCGCCTTAGACCACTGAGCCGCCAGGACACCCCAACATTTTACATCTTCAACAACATAGACGCTCTGCTAAGACTGCTCTTAAATCCCACACATTTTTCTAAGACAGAAGCGTGAGGGCTAATGAGGATCACCTAGCTAGAGTTCCCTTGTACAGTAAGGGTTAAATCTTCTCTCCTGAAGAATAAGGGGTTATCAGTCCTGGCATGCAGAAATAGTCGGACAAGGATGGGTGGCAAGTGAAGTAGGCCAATGGCCACCCTGAAAAAGAGCCCTGCTGTACTTCATGACATATATACAGCCCCTAATGGTTATAAATACTAAAGTATCACATGGTTGACACCATGAACCAAATCTGGCCACCCTCTGCTATCACCTTCCAACTCCACATCAGTAGAAATCACAAAGTTTTGAAGGCTGGACTCACCTTGTCCTGTATAGCTATACTTATACAGTGCAGGGAGATAACTGTCAAAGTGGAAACTGTGCCAAAGGGATAACTGCTACACATACTGTATCTCAGCTACCCATTTAGATTGTCTATTCTGCATTTCAATCACAAGGCCTGTATAAAATAGTAATTTATAGTAAGGCTAGATCAGGATTCTTTTTTCCCTGTGGCTATAGTTTAACGTGTGCAAATACCTCTGGCTACATTTGAATGTTTTACCCAGCATGTGAAGATAACCCCAGCAGCTCCTAGTTTATTCACTCTTTATTTGCAGTAATAATACTGCTATGATTCCCTGTGGGATTTTCATGAGGAATATTACATCCTCTGTTGCATGAGGCAAAATTTGGCTATTGGAAATATTCATTATCTTCCATAATAGTCAAAATTACTCCTGGGTGTATTACACTAGCAAATTCTATTAGGGAAGATTGCTGTCCAGTACAAAGAAGTGAATAGTATTTCCCTGACATGGTACTGTATTTACTGTACCTATGTTGAGAGTGTTTCAAAAATGAAACATCATTACGTATTAAGAGTTTAAAAAGCTTACCCTTTATATTGCGATTTGCTCCCAAGAGGAAGATTATATAGTCACACAGATATGCAGGGCACGAAACAAGACATTATGCCGCTGTACTGTATGTATATGCCTGCAAGGCTTGACATGAATGCAATTTCATGTCATTTGAATGCCTTTCATGAGGCAAGGACTCTTTTGAACTGTCTTAAAAAGCTCATCCACCATGGTAGCTGCCAGTGGCCCTGGGTACAGAGGAGTCGTGTCGACAGGCCCAATTAATGATGGGGCGTCTGAGAGTGAATGAATGAGGAGCTTTGAGAGGATTCCTCCACCTTAAATCCCCCTGTGCTGCCGCTCCCAGACTGCCTGTGAAGAACAATCAAACGGCAGCACCCCCCTCCTATTTATCACTTTAAGACATTAGCCAGACATGGGCCTGAATATTAACCAGCTTCTTTTCCAGGGGAGTTCCACACCAAAGGCTGCGTGTGGCAACATACATTTTTAATCACAGGGGAAAACGAGGCCTCTCAATCGCTCTCATCTATTACTGTGTGCTTAACTCTCCACATTTTTTCTCCGGGACTCTCAAAACAGGAAACAAGCAAGGGAGATTATCACCTTCATTGCTCTTTTTCCTTGTGGTTTCTTGTTTAATTTTTGTATCATTTAACAGTGTTTTATGTTCATGGTGTTACACTCACCGTTTCATTCTATCGTTTCATCCTGACTCCTGGCGGGTCCTATCTCCTAGAAATTGGTTGTAAAGCATAATCTCCGTCGGTGTCTATCTTGACTATGCTGACTGGGTTCATCTCCCTGGGTTGACTGTGTGTCTTCCTGCTGAGGACAACTGGGCAGAGGCAGTGGAGCGTGAGCCAGGCTTCCACAGCTTAATTGGAGTCATGTTCTCCAGAGCCTGGAGCTGCTCCTCTCCCTGCCTTGGCCTCTCTGGTGCGGGGCCTGTGGTGGGAGCAGCGAGGGTAGGGCACGGGTACCAGGCAGGCAGGGAGATGACCTGCTCACCCGTCCCTCTCCCTCTGGGTCTCCCCACTGTGACACATGGCACCCTGGTCATGAGGTCACTCCACTGCTGTGGCACCACAGGGGGAGATGGCCTTATTATCAGGAGAGAAGTCATTCTTAAGAAGAATCTAAAGGAGAATCTGATCTGAAATCACATTTATTCACACAAGATGACAAGGTTCTCTATATCCAGGAGCTTTCCTTCAAGTTTCAAGGTTAACGATTTACTTAAAGTGCCCTATGAGGCGTCATAAGCACAATAAACATTTTTAGAAAGGCATTATGGGTGCATTACAATCACATACACTACCAGTTAACAGTTTGGACACACACATTTTTCTTTATTTTTACTATTTTTCACATTTTATAATAATAGTAAAGACATCAAAACTATGAAATACCACAAATGGAATTATGCAGTGACCAAAAAAGTCTTAACTATCTTATCTGTTAGATTATTTAAAGTAGCTGCCCTTTGCCTTGATGGAAAGGCAAAGGCTTTGGAAAGAAATTCATATATAGGCATGAACTTCACTATTTATATTTGTCTAAAAAACTAATTTCTTAAGCATAAGCCTTTAGATCAAAATGGCTTTAAGATAATGAAAAAACATAGTACATTCAATCAGGTGTGTCCAAACTTTTAACTGGTAGTGTAAATATATTTTGACATTAAATAACATAGTGCATTATGAATGCCATATGACTGTGTTTCTTTATTTCATGAGTTATTATTTGCATTCTGTGTTGTGTAAAGTGATCTCAGAAAACATTTCACAAACTCACAAGGAATTTCAGAAATTGATGTTGAAGTATAAGGTATTGACATCTCCCCCTCCCCTCCCCAACAATATAGCAATATAGGTTTTCATAAGGTCTTACCATCATATGTTGCATACAGGAAGAGATGATGCAGTTTCTCAAGCTTAATTGCCCCAAACTTCCCATCGCCTATAACATGAAAACAAGCCCATAAATATCAGTCATAAATATATAGCTAATATAGCTAATATGTCTACTAATACAGTCATACCATATTCATTATGTATTATAGTGTGTTATGTTGTCTTCTGGATGCTTATAATGTCCCTAATGCAAAATACTTATCATGCCCTGTAAGGCATAATAATGCCTATAAGGAACCCTTCAAGTCAGTAGTGGATGAGAAGTCTATAAAATGAGATATTTATAAGACAAGCAATGCATCTGGTTTATGGTCAAGAAGTTAAATACCTTTCATAGTAAGATTTATTCTACGGCCTATTTTTCATTTGTTTGGATAACCACGTATAAATCACTTTGTTTAGTGAGGAAATTACACAAATCAGCTAAATGAGGTACAGCATGCATGGGCTGGCACTGCCAGCATTTATCAATCTCAATCTCTCTCACAGTCTTGGAAATTGAAAACTAAGGAAAGTCATTTTGTGCCCAATGGAAGTTTTCCTTTGGAAATTTTGCCTTCCATTAAGAATCAAATTAAGTACTGGACCAATGCTTTCAAGAAGTCCACCCCCATTGAAACACACACACACACACACACACACACACACACACACACACACACACACTTTTAATTTGTGATTTATTATGTTCTCGTTGAGGTAGCCAGGATTGGCGTGCTGTTGAGTGAAAGGTGGTTTATCCGCTGCACAGTATGTGTGTGTGGTGTGTGTGTGTGTGTGTGTGTGTGTATGTGCATTTGCCAGTGCTTATGTGTCACAGAGGGGGGGTGAAGCAGAGTATGCAGCCATCATTCACTGCTGTGGGTCAGCCCTCGCACGTGACAGCAGGTGACCAGTGTCAGACAGGAAAGGTCACAGGCCTGCAGTCTCCACTCTCTCCCAGTTCACGGAGCTTGAAAATCCTGCAGACAACCACGCAAAACTTCAGCTCGACTCCATATGACAGATCTTCTGCCGCTCACATCCTCATGGTACCATTCTGTGGTTTGGGTCATGATGAGATATTTGCTTGCTGGTGCAGCAGCTAAACGCGCAAGCTCACATAGCTGGATGCCTCTTTGCCTGATGCGTTTCCTCTGTCCCGCTCTCTTCTCTTGCTATTTTTCTTTTTTCACTGTCCCTTTTTCTCCAGAACTTAGACAGCACGTATCCTTTTTTCCTGGCCGGTCTGTCTGCATGGACCCTGATGACGGTGAAGTCTGGAGGCAGTGTTTTTGAACGTCTCTCTGCCTGCCTGCTCTCTGCGGGAGTCCACTGAGTTGAAGGTACCACCTTATTTGTGTAATGCGTGATGCACCACCAGACATTCACCTGTGTGTGTGTGTGTGTGTGTGTGCGTACGTGTATGTGTGTTTGTGTGGACCTTATTCTCATGTTCACAGGCCCGTTGGTTTAATACATAAAATGCATCATTCCTTTTTCATCTCTTTATTGCCTGAGGGGTGTCTTTCCTTGATTGCATTACATTCACAGTAAGCCTCCCCTCATTAGTGGCAAGCATGTTTTAATTCCTTATTTTAGATGTTGAATTTCAGAAATACACACATACACACGGACATGCACACACACACACACACACACACACACAGTTTGTCTTGTTTTTTTGTGAGTGCATGCAGCCCCATCTTAGTTCTCCTATCATACCAAGTGGGTCTAAAAAGGTAAAATGATTATGTTTTGTTTTTTTGTTTTTTTTAAGGAGGATAAAATCTCCCGGTTGAAGATTAAGTATGAAGTTTTACGTAGGGAACCTTTGTACTCACCCCTCCATTGTGAGAAAAGGGCATTGATAGGAAGGCAGATAGAGCTGATCAATAAGAAGTGCAGTTTTGCTCCCCAGGCCTTCTTTCATATCTCTCCCCTGTTTGTGTTTTGAAGGGGTCGGGGGTAGGGTCTGGTAAGTGGTGGCGTGGGCAGGCTTCTGCCCCTTTATCAATCAGGATTTTAATTACACACGTCTAGGGCGACAGCTAGATTAGAAACCAATCGACGCTATCGGCCACAAAATCTAATTACTGTTTATTGACAGATAAGGGCAGGCCCCCTTCACTTTCCCACATAAGATAAACCTCCCCCCTCGTACACAATGAGGAGCAGCTCATACTGTCCATGAAAGACTCTATGATAAGTAACCCTCCACCAGAGGATTCTCTTATGCTTATGGAGAGAGGGTATGTCTAAGGAGCCTCTGTTATGGATGACACAGGATCAGTGGGAGGGAGCCATTTCATACTGCATGCACAAATTCCTTTAGTCTCTATTAATCCCAATGATGTAGAAGCCTTAATAGCATTGGGCTAATGCTACAGTACATGTATGCAGAAGATAGGATTATTTTTTACATTGTTTCAGGGAAATTTTAGAGCTCGTCTCTCTAACCCTTAACCTCATGTTTCATAAACTCAGGTTATTCCCGTTTTTTGTTAGTTACTCATAAATCAATGTGGTCTTAATGATGAGTAACGAGTGACCCTTGACCCTGCATAGCGCACACAGGTGAACCATCCCTTCTCCTGTAGACACACGTCTCCCCAGAGGACAGTCCATCCTCGCCCTCCTCGATGTCTCCTCTCTGTGCTACAGACTGTCTGCCTATCCCCGCACCACCACCCCCCAACCCTCCATATCAGCCGTTTTACAGCCTCCGTCACCACGCCATGCACTTTACCTTTAAAGCCGAGAATCTGCCTCAGGTAAATATGGAGTAAATGATTGGATTATTGTTCTTTCATTTGGCTGTGTAGTAATGGCTGGATTATAAACATTGCAGAGTATAGATTTCCTGTCAGATCCTATGAATCAGACATCCTTATCTCATTTCCAGACTGCCTCTCCACCCAGCACTGCCATCTCCCAGCCAGGGAGTCTGGGAGAGCGTGGGGAAGCCATATATGCACGCGCACACACACACATAGACACACAGACACACACACACACAAACACACACAGACAGACATCAGGACAAATACACACACACACACACACACACACACACACACACACACACACACACACGGGGGGAGAGAGAGAGAGAGACGGAGAGACTGTTGTCACCCAGCACAGCACAGCACAGGCACTCCAAAGTCCATTCGAAGATTTCAAAAACCACTTAGGCCCCCTGTCCATATTTGTTAAGCAAGTAAATCTAAGGGCTTCGGTGCACTGAATTCAGAGAGAGAGGAGAGATAGCGATGTAGAGAGCATGAGAGAGAGAGGGGGGAAAGGGAGAGAGATGTCTCCTAAATGAAATTTAGGGGGGGGGGGGGGGGTGGAGGGCGGCTGACAGCAGGTAGAAGGAGAGAGGCTTGGCCCCTCTGATTTGGTTTGAACCACGCAAAGAAAAATGTTTGGGTTTGAATTATGCAACATTTCTGACCAGGAGTTGAGATTGATGCCTGATTCCTCTGATCCTGGGACATCGCATCAGTAGCTGTGCCTGATATGTTTCATGTATCTTCTCTCTCTCTCTCTCTCTCTCTCTCTCTCTCTCTCTCTACTGAATTACTTTTCCCTGGATTACCAACATTGTAATTGGGTTAGGGAGCTATGTGGAACAACAACCACTGCAGAAGCATGCTTTTGTCTAAACCCAAAACAAAACTATGGCAAGTCAAGATACACACGAAAGGTTGACTGTAGGAATTTACACACGCTACAACACGTTAAACTAGGAATAGCAAAAAATGCAGAGTTGAGAACAGGTTGTAATGTTAAAGATGCTACATTTAGGGTTTACTCACTGATATATCCCTGTCAAAATAGTTGTGATGATCTATTCTAAAGCTAAAAAAAAAAAAATGTGAGTCAGTGTTACAGAGGGTGGCCCCAGTGATCTGCTTTGCGCTTTCCTTTCGTGTAATTTATAAGTCGTTGGGCTTGATTTGTGTCAAGATCCCTTCCAGTACATTGATAATTTATACATCAAAGCAGCAGGCAGCGGAGACGGCAATAAAAATCGCTCAAAGGCGTTATAGGCCTTAGTGATGATGGTTGTTATCACAGTTCATTTGAGGATGACATACAGAAACTTGAGAAAATCACACACAAGTTACATTTGTGTAAAGTGGAAAACCTCATTTCAGTGTAAAAACTGAAACAAAGATTCTACAAGCCCATGAAATCAGTCTCCCATTTATTGTCAATGGATTGGCTCCTGGCAGTATCTTGATGACATCATAGTTTGGAGCCTTATTTCTCTCTGGGCTTCTAGTTTTAAGAGAGAGTTGTTTGTGTTGGCCAATAAAAATCACACGTGTGCATTCTTAAATTGAGCGATATTCCCCTTTAATTTACCGTGTGGATAAACTTCTTTCTGTGAATTGTAGAGAGGCGCTGACTGCTAGTTAATACACCTAACAGAGGGAACTGAACAGGACCACTGTTGTCATTCCTTAGTGCTGAAGCACTGCGCCATTACATTTATAGATTTTCTCTTTGATGGGATAATCTGGTCTTTATATCGCTCACAAATGAAGTGATCCTCAGTGCTCCTTGTGCAGCTCAATGTGCAGGCCCCATTTTCAAATACAGTTAATTGCATTCGAAAAGAATCAATGATACTTTCACGGTGACAATATCATTCTTTTAATGTCACTTAATTTCCTCAGTGAAATGATTACATCAATAGCCTGGAACCCATTTCTATCTTTCAGCATGAATTAATCTATTAAGGACAATAATTACGCGTTTGTAATGGATAGGTTTTTGTACTCCGGAGTAAATGTAGTCTACAATTTCCATTGTGTGCCTGGTTGTTGGCACTGTCCTGACTGTCATTCATTCAGTTTATGAATTACACTATTACCCTAGGAAAATAAATAAATAAAGGTACCTCTGCTGCATCTCCTCAGTGGCCTTGTTGTGAGATAGCCCTCCCTCTAGTGGAGATGATAGAGTTGGCTACTGCTGTCAGTTGGCTTTATGCTCTAGTCCACAGATGAGGCAGACACTACATGATGGGAGAAAAATGTTTGAATCAAAAACTTTTGATGAGACAGGATAGTGTCAGTGTTTCAGAAAACATTTCCCATATATAAATCATTTTACATATTTTTTTTTATATTTTTTGCCCCTTGAAAGACAGAAATTCTAGGGTCAGGTGTATTGCTGGGACAATTTATTTAGTTCTTACTACATGTTGACAAACGTTCTGAAACTGTCACATTTTGCCTCTATGCTATGTCAGTGGGTCCCAAAGTAGGGTCTGAGGACCTCCGGGGGTCGCGAATGGGGGTTCAATTGGGTCCCACAGCAAGATGAGGAATAGTTTAATTTCACTGTTATTTAAATAGCTACACAATGAGCACAATTAGGTAATATAAGGATGGCTATTTTGATCATAGGTTTCACTGCCCCACGGTGGATACTGCGCCTCACCTACAGTTACCCAATCCTATACTATAAATCAAATCTACTAACAAAAATCCTCTCACATGGACTAAATGGGACCATAGTCTAAATGTGCATCCAGCTGGGTGGCCTTGGCATGAAAAAGTTTGGGAACCCCTGGGCTATGTGATACAGCGACTCTGATCTCTGCAACAGACGCGACGCTACTATTGTCCTGTTATTTATTCATCAGCAGTGGAATCCAACCGACTGCCGTGGTATTCAACATTTGCACGTCTGCTGTCAAGGGCTGTTTTCTCGGGTGAAGATTTACGACACCCCGGCTGGTAATGAGCAGCGAGGGAAAGAATGAGCAGTTATCCAAATTATACCCCCCGACTTTTTCCTCCTGCAGTGAAAGCCTCAGTAGTGGCTTCAAACAGCTGCACCGGCATCTATAGCACAGACACAGCAAGTTACAAGTACTCCTTCGCCAAAAAAAAAAAGCTAATGTTTGGCTAGCGAGTTCTCTTACCGGTTGGGATGGCAACAGGAAGTTACACGGCAACGGCAAAAAAATATTTTATTTTTCTTGACTCATATTAAGTTTTACATTTTCCTAGATCTTACGCCACCAAACAAAACAGTGGGACATAAAGTTAACAGAAATACTGGCGGAACCGTTGATTTTTGAATAGTTTTTTTCCTCGAGACGGCAGAATCATATTTGACCTCGCTCACCCAGTTGCTCTCTCTCTGCGGTGGCGGAGGTGTTTGGTGTAGCCGCAGGGCGCGCGCCGGAGGAGGAGTTGATACCGTGGCTGTCGCGTGTGACAGTTAAACGGCGCATTCAGAAGCACAGTCCCACCACTACAACCTGGAGACTCCACTTCTACAGACAGTACGCACTGGGCACCTGGGGGATTTGATATGACCTGTCTGAGTAAGGTAGACTACATTCCTATCAACCTTACTTTCTCTTCCACTGACATTTGAGGCCTTTCCCCCCTGTGTTTTGTACTGGGTACTTATTATTTTGGAAAAGTTTTTAAAATTGCATCCATGATTACAGTTCGCTTTGAAGCACTTACAGTACAAGTTACATCAGTGTTCTGTTCATGCTGTCTTCTACTATAGGGATATACGGAGACCTACAGTATAGCTTTTCCTCAGAGGACGATGACTGAATTGATTTGAGCTGGTGATTACTGTATGCATAAAAACGTTAAACACATCCAGCGACTTTAAGGCCTATCTGAGAAGTTACAAATTATTTGATAAAATACAAACATTGCAGATTTGTTTGGTGTTGATTGCGGTAGGCTACTTTACAAAAGTATTAGGCTGCTATGTTGATGCCAAATGCCCGTCCCAAGCCTAGTCAAGCTCGTTTATATCTCCAGCCTGTTTTGAAATTTACTATAAAAATAATATATTTGACTACTCTAGCCAGTTAGTGAATTAATTAAAGCAACTTTATCTTTATTAGACCATAAGTAAGTTTAGACCTCATCTTGCTCACCTGCTGCCTCAGTAGAGGCCATCATGTGTGCTTTATGTAGGCTATGTACTTTAACAACTTCTGCACTGTTTAAAATCTCTTCTTTTATCCTTCATTTTAGAATACATTGGATATTGTTATGTACATTATATATGTAATGGTTCTTCTAATCTACTGTGTGATAGTACCATAATACAAAAAAAATGAAATCATTATTATCTTAACACACTTGTAGGTGTATTATGATTGGCATTGTTATTGTCCTGATTGACCTTTCAAAGTGAATAGTTTAGAGCAGTCACACGCATGTCCTTCCTTCTTTTGAGTTCATTTAAGTTCATTTAAGTTGGATGTTGCCTCATAGCACACCCCCCCCCCCCTTCACACACACACACACACACACACACACAGGTGAGGTGTACGGGCTGAATATGTTTTACATGTATCAAGGGCGGCATGGTGGCTCAGTGATTAGCACTGTATAGCAAGAAGATGATGGACTGGCGACCTGTCCATGGTGTTTCTGTGCTTTCTGCCCAATGCATGCTGGTATAGGCTCCAGCCCCCCTGTGACCCTAAATAAGAATAAGCGGGTATGGAAAATGAATGAATACATGTATCAATCAATACTGTAATGCTCCTGGTTGTAATACTGCACTAACTTTGTCCTGCCACGAGTGATCAAGTGTTTGCCTAGTGCAGGTCTATTCTTTATTTGTATCAGATTTCTCCCTGTCAAATCAACTGTCACAAGCAGTGAGTTTTTCATAACAGAGCTGATAAGAGGCGACGATAGCAGCAGCAGGGCGTTCATAGCTCAGACTACATGACAAAAGTCTGTACAATGTCACTCTAAAGCCTTGGGAGGGCAAAAGAAAATATGTAGAAATGTGATTTGCATCAAATGGAGTCAGTTATCAACGTGAAAAACAAGACACAGGTTAGATACCGGGATAATAGTGCAGTCTGTCATGGGAAAGTATCACCTCAGATGTTAGTTTAGCCAGATGATAGGCCTTGGAAACTGCAGTAGCCAAGTCTCTGACTTAAACCATGTTGGATCACCTATTAAACAACATGTGAGTCCTGGGTTTTGTGCAGTGATGTTTGCACAAATTTTTTTTTTTGTCCTCAGTGTAGGTTTCCTTAACTGAGCTATCCTTCTTGTATTTCAAAAGATTTTTCCATCCTCTCTACAATCTAATGAGATACTTGAAATACTTGAATAAATTACCTCAAATTCAGTTTTTAAATTAGCCTCATTGTTTTAGAATTAACTAATATGATAAAATGTAATGTTACAATGCAGTCTTGTGTTGGCGATGTGTGATGTGTAGGCATGTTTTTTTCTTTCTTTTTTAACCTGCATTCAGTTGGCTGTGGCTCCTAGTTCTTGGAGTCTGAGATACAGTCTGTCTTAAACCGACAGTTGTTTGATTTGGTATCAATCTGAAATTGAATTTCAGTTATTTAGTCATTTGTTATTGTCACGAAAAGAGACCAGATGCTGTGTGATCTGCGCTACTGTGAAGGGACTATTGCTGAACATCAATAGGCCTGTGATGATCAATAGGGATTGCGTGATGTTTTTGCATTGATTATAGAAATGTGAGCCGATGAATGGAACTAGATTCCTCTCCGGGGGTAGGACCATTACATGCAGTGATGGGGCATTCCTGATTCACCACTGAAACACTGTTCCTGCTCAGCAGACAAAACTGGAGAGCAGCAAAGTGACCCAACACACCAAGAATCAAGACTGGTAGAAGTTGACTCCTCCTCAGTGACTCTCGTTTTTTACTGTGGCTGAAGTAACTGTCGACAGGCATCTTGTGACTTGCCTTGCTCAAGCAGAGTTTTAGAGAAGTGGGCAAGCTGCTCTCTCTTTCTGTTTGACTCAGCCACTGTCGGACTGCTCATTTCTCCAATAAGATGCCATGGTAAGCTCTGTTCTTATAATGTGGGGATACAGTAACATGGAGACCCTCACCGACTGTGAAATGGTATCTGCATTCTCGGCATTCTTCCTGAGCTTGATCAACAGTGAAACACAGACGGTTTTAAAGCTGGGGTTAGAGAAGACAGAGCTGGATTTTCCGCCGCTTTAGAAGCTGATGGGCTCCCAGAATTTGAGTTATGGCTTGAGATCATCTCTCACAGGTGCTGAAAGGTTCACAATGGTCTCTCACATGTAACACCCGCAAATGGAGCTAGCGACACAGCTCAATAAATACATTTACTGTCCTCAGTGGTTTAAAAGCTATAGCTTATTGAAAGTGAAGTGCTGCAGATGCGCTCCACTGTTTGCTGTAGTATTTCTATAGTGTGGCTTGTGCTGGTGTCAGATTTGACTTTATAATGTGTTTATGGAACAGTACAGGTGACTTCTTGGTATTTTAAACATGCTTGGGTATGTTATAGCTCTTTTTTGTCATCCTCATATAGTCAAGGTCTGAGATGGCAACTGCTTGGTGAAGTTTTGTGTCATTGGTTGTGCGCATTAATATTGTTTTGGTTTTCCAGTGGTGTCAACAATGCAACAATATATAGAGAAATTGCATTACTTTTTAGAATAGCTGAAAAATTGTTGATACAAAATGTAAGGAGAAATTACATTTATTACTAAATACTGTTACTTTCCTACAGGTCGATACAGAAGGCAATTAATCAAGCTATTCTTAATTATTTCACAAATGCTAAGTACATGCGCTGATACTGATAATCCCCTTCTTCTTTTTATCATCTTCATTTTCACTGGAATTGTATTTGAGTTTTTTAGTATCCAGAATTTTTTTCCGACTATTTTTCATTATGCTAAGATGGAAACTTTGTGTGTACGCGTCTCTGTTGTTCATGTGATAGGTTGTTTTGTCTATGTGTGTGTACGAGCGTATGTGTGTGTGGGTGTGTGTGTGTGTGTAGCGGGGTGTGCGAGAGCGAGCGAGCGAGTGTTTGGATCCCTCCTCCCCCGTGCTCTGCCGGCCCCTCTGTCGCTTTAAGTCCTGCCCCTCAGAGCCAGCCAACAGCAGCTGTTCCATATTCATCAAGCCCTTGAGTCTTAAAGAGCCCTATCCTGACCATGGAAAGAGTCATTCCTCTCGCTCGCTCTCTCATGCTCTCTCCATCTTAGCGCTCATCCGCTGCTGCCTGCGCTTCTCTCTCTCACCCCCCTTTACCTCTCGGTCTCTCTGTCCCTCCCTCTCTCCCCCCCACCACTCTCTCTCTCTCTCTCTCTCTCTCGCTCTCTCTCTCTCATACACACACACATTCACTTACACTCACATACACTCAGACACACATTCTGTCTCTCTCTCTCTCTCCCACACATACATACATAAACACACTCACACACACATGCTCACGCACACACACACACACACACGCCCACTCAAACCATCAGAGTCCAACATACCTGTGCAGGCTGGGGGGAGCAGTGCTGGAGGGGGTTTTCGGCAGCGTTGTCTCTGAGGGTGCTGTGCTATCATTTGGGGAAGAAGCGGGTCTCAATTGTTTTCTCTTTCCTCTTCCTCTCATTCCTGGAATGCTAAAACTGGACTGATGGACATTTCAGAACTTTGTCTTCCAGACCCTCTCAGCTATCATAACCAGTAGGTGCACCTCTTTTCTTTCTTCCACTCTTCCTTTTAACCCGTCTGTTGTGATGCTGTTTTTTCCCCCCTTTCTCTCTGCTTTCTTTTCTCTTTCTCCTCTTATTCTTTTTCTCCTCATCTGTTCTTTTAGCAGTGCCTGCGCTTGTTTTGTTTCCTTCACAATGGACCTGCTGATCTAGGCACTGAACTTTTTTTTTTTTTTTTTTTTTTTACTGTTCTAGCAATGATGTACTTAGCTTTTGCTGGCGTCTCTCTTCATATGCCCTCTCACACCCACTCACACTCTTAAACATGCATTTTCTGACTTTCTCTTGTCCATTGTTTTAAGGGCTTTTAAATCCGGTAGGACTTTGACAGTATAAAGCAACAGGGCAGGTGCACTGTGTGTGTGTGTGTGTGTGTGTGTGTGTGTGTGTGTGTGTGTGTAGATTTGTCCTGAGAGCACATCGTGTATGCCAGTCTATAAATTTCACTCAGAGCATGGCCAATCGATTAAGCTCGCCCCACTGCAAATTATATATTTTTTCCTAAAGAATTTGGGGTACCTGTCCTGTCGGGTTAGGAGGCTGTTTGGTGATGGCTTTGTTCCTAGATCGGGCCGCCCTGGGAGAATGAGAATAATATTTTAAGGAGATGAGATTAAAGTGAATCCATGGAATTGGAGAGGATGAATTACACACTGTAATATTTGTACCCAGAGAAAGATAAATGAAAGGACCCTGTAACCCCAGAGAGCTGGCAGCTCCATCCCAGCCACCGGCACACGAGGCAAGCTGCTGCCTCACCAGCTCCTGGGTGCTGGGCCAAGTCTGGGTTTACTTACCACGCTGTAATCTTGTAAATCAATCCACAACTTACATTTCATAGAAAATAAATTGCCTTAAGCTCGGGGAAATGTCTTATTATAATTTTTTTAAATTGGAAACACTTTATTTTATCTTACAATATTAAGGTGTTTACTTCAGCACCTTTCTGAGGAAACAGTAATGTAAAAAAGACTAATAAAAGAAACACAGGGATTACAAACCTTTGTTACAGTCTAGAGATAATTTTTATTCATGAGTCTTCTCTATTTTAAATAGATATTATTGATAAAGTAAAGTATACATGTAAAGAGAGGTGATTGGTAAAATCTTTTTCATGAGTGACAGTTGCCTTGTTCTTTTACTTTTTTGGCATTTAGACAATTAGATTTTTTTCACTAGTAGGGAAAAGGGAAACATTTTTGGGAAAATGTATATTAAATTGAGATATTTTAAATTAAATTGTGCATTCATATCACTTGCCCAAATTGTGTGTTCTTGTAAGTGAACCATGTGTGCTGAAAAATGTGTTAAAGGTACGATGCTTGAGCAGTATAGATATTTTAAAAATGATTTCATTATATTTCAAAGCAGTGCAAGCGCCACAAATCCCTAACAGAAAATAATTCAGTGTGAGGTGAGAGAGCAGAATTCTGTTGGTGTGTGTTGCTTTTCCTCATTCATTTGTTTTCAGGGAGTCTCAAGTTTGGGCTTTAACCATTGCATACTCAAAAAGCCAATCTAGTGTACATATTAACTCCTTAGACGTGCATGCAGTAATCTTCTTTGTTTTCCCACTAAGCTGGATTATAGAAGTTCTCAACTCTCTCAGATACACCTTAATACAAAATTACACATGCAGCAATAACTCGCCCACAGTGAGACACAGTAGGTATTTCTCAAACACATCAGGTATTATAAGTTCAACTGTATTTATTTTTTCTTTATTCCTGGTTAAATCAAACTGTCCCTAAATAGGAATGCAAAATTGGAATTAATATTTAGTTTTGATACAGTTTGATACTCCACCATTTAAACTATTTTATTATTTTAAATGTTGTATTATTTTCACAAAATTTTCCAAGAGGTACAGCTTTTTCGCCAATTTAATTATTTTTCCTTCAAATGAAATAATCCAAATGCATTGTCGATCATATTCATTGCAACTAAGGGAAATGTTGGTGAAACATTAATACATTTGACATTTTTAATACTGTTGTGAGCCATTTCTTTAAAGGGTGCTTTAGTTTCATTGGACTTAATTTGACTTTGTTTTCTTTCATAATGTCTATTAAAAGTCAGGAACATATTTTTATATTGAAATCTAACATAGATACAATCTAGCATACATTAGACAATTTATCAAACATGAAACGACAAATTCCCAAATTTGTGCATGCAAAACATTGTTTCCACAATATAGTGGCATAGATGTTCATGAGTTTTTGGTTGTTGTTTTTTTAGAAATTCCAGTTACAGTGTGACAAATTACAATATTATTATTAGAGATTTAGTGATTATGTGCACTGATTGGGCATTTGTATATAATAACAGGAAATACTGTTGATGACTTAATGACGCTGTACACAAGAAAGAAGTTAGATTTTCATGTCTCATATTCATAATATTGTGTTAACATGAATTTCAATTTTGAAATGTAGTTTTGTGAAAAGCGCCTTTGCTTTTGCAAAGCTGAGTGGTGAACAGGTGTTTGACATATTAATTTAACTTAAGTGACTTAGATTGAAGAAATTGTTTTCAATATATAATATGATTACAGCACACTTTTTTTTCTAACTCCAAAAAAATCTGTTGCAATATATTCCATAGAAATGAGCATACTAAATTTAAATTTTTCCTAATTACAGGCCTACCTGCCAGCTAGTCATTGGTGGGATCTAGCTAACAGTGGCCTGAGCATGTTGTTAATTTTGGTTCAACAGTAGCTCTCCTCTGCTAATTGTATAGCGGTATTTGCAGCCCTCACCGTGGGCTCGATGTGGCCGTGATGCTTGGTTGAGAGGATTAGTGGGACGTATGTGCTCCATGTAATTAGCACAGCACTGTTGTGGAATCACTAGTATACACTCTATAGATTGACCTGGGGGCATTGCCCTGCCTGGGAATTGGATTGAAACAGTGGCAGAGTTTTTGTCTTCAGAATGGAGAGGTAAACTCTTCTTGTGTGTTTGCAGATTGGTCATCTTAAGAAATGTGAACACATGCAGGTTATTACCAAGCATTCTGTTAACACTTAGGTTTTACTGTGAGTTGCATTCTCCATTGTGTGTATTTGCTCAAAATTGGTTTCCTTCATTGCCATTAGTATGTAGCCCATTACACTCGATCTGTTATTTACTTTTGCTTGACTTGTTTAAGTCTAAATCTCTCCTGGCTCACACAGTGAGATGGAGCATATATGAGTCTGACAGGCTTATTGTTGATCTTGTATTGCAGTGGCTGTTCGCGCGCCACTCAGAAATCAGCCAATGCTGAGGATTGTCAGTTTGAGTTCATCTGTGCTCGCTAGAAAACACACATAGCCTGAGCGGCAGTGAATTGAGATGTGACTTCTTTCTGGTCCTAAATGTTCCATCAACACCTCGCTGCTTTCCTCAAGCCCTGGCCCAGACATTGCCATACACTAAATATCCAATTTCCCTTCATGAAATAAGAGCTTTTTAATGTATTTTTTTAGAGAAGCAGAAGTTAGCACACAATGATGAATTAGATTTCAATTTATTTGACTTCATTCCCAGCTTGCTGCATTAGAGTTAGCAAATGCCCATCTCTACCATTCCGTCCCGTCCTTTTTCTCTTGGTTCTTATTAGGTTTCAGAAAACAAGGCGAGGGAATTGCATTAGTGTATCTTAAGTTAAAAGCTCTTTGCTCTTTGACCAAGTGTTTCAGTGTTATTGGGTTAATCAGATTTTTGCTGTCTTCATGGAGATGCTATCGCAGGCTAGAGGCAGTGGTGGGTAACCAAAGCAGCCCTGCACAGACACTATCCAGATGGGATCAGCTTACGGTAATTTGGTTTCAGAATACATTACCAGAAGAGGCTCCTGGCCGAGAATGGCCACCCCGCTAAGAGCCAGGAGCCGGTGGCCTCTGTAGCCGCAGCGTCCAGCCCCGCTGACCGGCCAGCCCACCGGCCCCACTCCCACCCTCCTCCTCTCCCTTGGCATTTAGGAGGTGTTGGGACGTGTGCCTTTTAAAGAAAACCTAATGTTTTTCAATTCAATTTGTCACCCAATTCTAAATGCATCTCCTTGTACCAACAGGGCTTCGTTGTCCAATTCATTAGGGCGATTACTCAGTCCACTGGCCACATTGGAGCCCTCTCATTTCTGGTAAGCCCTGCATATGAGTATCATTTCTTTCACTGTAAATATGTCACTCAGCCCGGACTGAGCGGGGGGAGGGTGGGGGATGCTGTCCCTCTCCAGGGCAAATGGGGATGCAGAGTGTATTGACGCTCTCTGGGTGTTCACTATTCTGTAGCTCTCTGTGTGTTTGTAGTTGTTAGCGGCCCGGGCCTGCTTTTTAGGAGCAGCCACTTCAAACCCCTTGATTCACCCCCTCACATGCAGTGGCCCTCCCCACCCTGGGGAGCTTTATTCCCTAGGTATTTAGCTGGGACAGAATGTAAGGATTAAAACTTAGCTTCCCATGCAGTAGTGTTACAAGAAACTATACCTCTTTATTTTATATTCTTTCTTCATTGGGATGCCATGTGTACTGTATTTCATATTGTGCATAATAATGTGTGTAAAGTTGCAGGTGTGAAGTTTATGATTTATTGTTCTATTTTTAACAGCAAACATTGCATCAATCCCATGGCAGAGAGCATACTACATTACTGCATGATTTGTAATGTTATTGTCCAGTGATGAGGATTTCACTGTTATTTTAACACCGTGACTCATGAGAACCCATGTGATGTTTGGCCTTTACAGTCCTCAGCGATTAGCTACCATGCCTCTTTGGCTATTTCACGACATCCACCCGCACAGAAACCACCAACCGTCACCGCACGCGTCCCTCCTGATTTCTCGTCCACGGTAACCTTGGACACCTCCACCGCAGTGTGAGAATCTGTTTAAAAATAACCAGGTCCATTAGTCTAGAAGGATAATGCTAGCCTACGTGGGCTCTCATGCCCTTGTGGCAGCAGAGTGCTATCACTGACACGGTGCGTCAGCACTTCTTCCTGTTGCTCCAACACTGAAAGGGCCCCTCTTCATTTACACACACACACACACACGCACACACATACACACACACAGGTATCGCTCAAGAACTGAAATACCAGAGAAGTTCAAAGAAATAATTGAGTCACGAGAAGAGCTTATAACCTGGTAACACACTTTTAACTAATTTTAATAGTTCTGTGAAAAAGACTGCAGTTGAATGGTAAAAAAAATGAAACTACTGAAAGCGAGGTTTGCTGTGTTTGCCATGTTTGCCATGTTTCATACGGTTCTCCCCATCTGTATTTGTGTTGCATGGTCGCCTTGTGGATATGAAGGGGTAATGACAATTCTCTTGCTTTTCAAAATCGCTCTGTCCTAAATGTGATGGAGGGAAAATGCGAAGTCCGCTAATTCACACTTGGTAAGAAAGTGTGACGTAAAGTAGGGCGGCTACACGGGCGTTTATCAGTGAAGGCTATTGGTATTGAGCGGCCAGTCGTTTGAAGGTTATGTTTCGGAGCAGTAATTGAAATGCAAAATAACATTAGGATCGATGGTTAGCTCTGTTTATTTATGAAATCAATATTGAAACCGTCCGTCACAATAGCAGCTCTGATTCCCACTGACAGCTTCACAAAGTCTTCACTGTACAGCGGCCTGTGAGCCTTGCGCCCATTACAGCTTTTAGACTGAGAGCTGTTTTTCTCATCACTCTTTGGGAAGCTCTGATCAGACGTTTCAGGCTGATATTTTAAAATGGACAGGCTGTTCTTTGATGTACTGCCTTCGGACGTGGTATCATCAAATGTTGAAACTGTTAAATTAAAAAGAATAGACGCAGAGGTGTAGTGACAGTGTGTGTACAGCTACCAGCGTTACGGGTGTGTCTTCCAGAGAATACTACTATCGCTCACTCCTGATTTGCCCAAGGGAACTAGATGTGACCAATAACCAGCCATTAACATGGCAGGGTGCAGACTGTCAGCTACTCAGCCAGTGTGCAGGCCTAGTTTCACTGTGGCGGATAGGAATTTCTATTGATGTATTTGTTTCTCTTGACCCATGTCAAATATGCTTTGCTGTTGTGTTGCAGAAAGAACAGGAATGCTTTGATTTGAAGTTTGAAGTTGAGTTGAAAACATAAATAATGATGAAGACATTTCAGTAGAATCTTGTTTGTCTGTCAGAAATCAGAGCTGACTGGTCTACAAAACTGACATAATGAACAAATGTTTGGCAGTGTGGAAATATATTCAATCAATTTTGTACACGCATTTGAATTTCCTTGCTGGCGCACACAGGATTAGCGATGTTCCACTATGCAGTGAATTTACAATATAATAAGATTTAACTAACTGTATCCTTACTGTTTGTTATCTGCTTTATTTTCTTTTTGTATTCTTTTTGGAAGGTTAGCACATCCATTTCATTTATTTCTTTTAATTCCATGTGAAGTTTCTACTACCTCAGTGTAAATCAAAATCAGTGTTTTGTTTCTGTGTGTGTTTGTGCTTTACTCACCTAGAGTGTCTCCATTACCCAGAATGCATTACAATGTAAATCTTTATTCAGATTGAAGGCTTTCTACCTTCATATCTAGAATGTCATACCAGGGGTTTGGAGCAGGAGATGGAGACAAGTCATGCATTAGAGGATAGCTTAGTTTGTTAAAAAGTCTAGGACACCAGTTTCTAATTGATCACAACTTTACTCTTGTGATACGATCACGATCTGATAATTGGCAGATTTGTGTGTGTGTGTGTGTGTGTGCGCTTCCTTGTGTGCGAACCTGCTCGCCTGCCTGCCTGCATGTTATATGAGTGTGTACTTGTGTGTGTGGGTTTGCCCGTTGGTCACAAAACATGTTCGCATAAAATGCCTCCTTGCGAGTCAACACTCGACCACCCTGCAGGGCTAAGTGCAATCGAATGGTTAAGTTGAGTGTCTAGTTGTTGAACCTGCCACTTGGAGAGTCCCTCCCAGGACGGCGGTGACACCAGACGCAATGCGTGCTGAAATGTATGTTTAGATTGCCCCCTGAAGGAGACACATTAATTCAGGAAATATCCCCAAAGTTTAATTATTCCTGAATGGTGTGGTGCTGGACGCTACCGTATAAATCAGTTAGGCCCACCCGCCTTTTTATTATCAGCACTATTTATGGGGAATGAGGGGCAGCTGGCGGAGATGAGCCTGTAAAAAGCTAGAGACTATGGGGAGAGGTCTACTCTGCCTCAGCCAGGTTCTTAACCAGTGTTATGAGCAACATCAATTCATTTTTTGAGTTGTTCATTTTTGAGTTATTTGAATTGTGCTCTATAGCCAGCATTTTATATTTGACAAATCAAGTTAAAATTTGAACGTGATCACAGCATTCTGTATCATGCACCATATCTGGATCGTATGTGCTGTGATTGCATTACAACTGTGAGCCTGTACAAACATTTACACATTTGATTGCATTTAAATTATCCTGGACACCTGATAAACCTGCTAATTCTGGCCCGTTAATTTTGCCTTGTATATTTGTGTGTGTGTCTATGTATGTGTGTGTGCACGTGTGTGTGTTTGTCTATTTGTATTTGGCTCTTCTTCTGATGAAGAGGGTAATTTATGGTTGAGGCAGGATGGGCTCTTTGTTTTAAGCAGGTAGAGTTCCCCCTAAACAAGGACAGCCTATCAGAAGAAGATTAATGAAGTAATTTCATGCATGGCTCCTTGCCTCTGTCCCCCTGTACACACAGTCACTGTGTCTAAACCTGTGATTTACATTGGACTGTGTTAAATAGCCTTAACCCTTTATAATAATATTTCTTTCTGTTTGTAATCTACACACACACACACACACACACTGCAGAATGCATGCAACATAATCAGCAATACACTTCACGTACTTTGTGTACTAGTTATTGACCATTTTCTGATTAAATTGACCAGTCTCCGCCAAATTGCTTGTATCTCTTCTCTCAAAAGGTTCTTCCTCAAATATTCAAGCCTGTAGATAGTGAACATTAATGCACCAATAGCACCTTTTTTCATGAACATGTTTATTAGTCATACTTTATGTAATCTTGCCCTGGATTTTACACATTGAACCCTATTGAGACTATGTGTTACTGTGCTGTGCTGTGTGGACGGCTGGCGTTCCACATTGTTTATGCAACTGAATAAAACTTCTTAAAAGGCATTTCTCTCATAAAGCAGAATTCACATAAATTATTCCTATGAGCTTAGACAGTTCAGTAAATATCATTGCTTTTTAATATGGAAACAAGAGAGCTTTCTGCTTTCTGAATCTTTTCCATTGGCTGACTTTGTTGATTCATAGAATTCTTTTTAGCTTTTACAGACAAATGTGCATCATGTCATTGAACTTGTACACGTTCTGAATCCTAAATCGTCCCCACATTCCAGGAAAATCACCCCGTCACACTGTCCATGACGTTCGTCCTCAACGTCAGTGCAGCAGCTCCAGAAAGTATTGTTTGATGACATTACAGACCAGTAGGGCTGCAGCTAACGATTATTTTCATTATCGATTAATCTAGCGATTATTTTTTTCCATTAATCGATTAATCATTTAGTCTACAGAATAATGACAAATGCCCATCACAAGTTCCCAGAGCCCAAAGTGACTCTTAAAATGTCTTACTTAGTCTGACCAGCAGCCAAAAGTATTCATTTTATAATGATATGAAACAGAGAAAAGCAGCAAATCTTAGCATTTGTGAAGCTGTAACTGCAACAGCAAATGTTTGGTATTTTAACTTGATAAATTAACTCGATTAATTTTCTCTCGTTTGACTAATCCATTAACCGACTAATCGTTTCAGCTCTACTGACCAGAGATTTGGGTTTCTTGTGACTAACTTTGGAGGAGACTTCATATGCACAAGTAGATTTTACTGCCCATAACCATAAGAATAACACTTTTATAGGGGTGAATTTTGGTGGTACTATACTATCATAACTTCTTCTAGTTATCATCAACCATTGTGAATTTCTGTTGTTAAATTATACCGCGACCATGCCACATAATGGATGTAATGGAAACTAATTATTTCTGATGAAAAAGCAGAATTAGAAATTTGATCCCAAAAGTACAGCATGCCAGGCTAGACTTATCACCGAATTTCTTTTTACATACAGTATGATGAGCTGTCCAATTCTGCTGGGAGCATCCCCACTGGGTACGCATAGCAGATTGTTAACTCTTTGCTCTCCATAGCGGGGAGTTTGGACAACGCGACTCTCTAACAGCGCGAACATCCCCCATTGACAATAATCCTATCATTAGCCGTCGCTTCTCTGAGCATCCTGAACTCAGCCCCTTATAAGAACAAGATCTGCCCAGTGCGGCTCAGACAGTTTACGTCAGACAAACAGCAGCGCCTGTATCACAAGAGGCCCTCTCTTTCCTGCCAGCAGCATCTCTAGAACAGGAAGGAGCGGGAGGGGGGATCAATAGATGTGATCTGCTTCTTGGCCAGCACTATCTTGTGGTGCCGCTGGAGCATGGGGCTCATGTTGTCGTAGTGGAGTGAGCTCATGGCTTTATAAAGACTACAGTGACATCGCTGTGGAGCAGCTAAATATAATCCTCTGCTGGAGACTGAAAAACTTAATTGCCCAGGCCACGGAGCAGCATGGTCCCCCCAGTGGTAACCCAGCACCAGCCCCTAGCCTACGGACTATTGATCTGGGGCCCTCGCTCTCCATTGGTACGATAAACAGCTCTCTCTCTCTCCCCCTCCCTCTCACTCTTCTATGTCTCTCTATCTCTCCCTTACCCTCTTTTCCTCTGTTTTTCTGTCTCCTCTCTTCTTTCCCTTTTGTTTGCTTCCATAGATCTGCACATCATAAATCTCTGTCAGCCTCTCCTGAGTGTCTGGCATATCCGTTAATAAAGAGGCCCCTCCCCTCCCCTCAGGTCCAGCCCCCCCCCCCCCCCACCGCTCCCTCCTCTCTCTGCCAGAGCAGGACTAATGAATGAGAAACTCCAAAATTAGGGGCCTCTCCCTCATAGATTAGAATGGGTCCCTATGGAGTGCCGGGCTTGCCTCCAACCAAACCACTGCCATCAACCCCCCTCCCTGCCGTATTTCCACCTTTCATATTCTGTCTGGAACGCAAACACACACACTCACACCCATGAACACATGCACCCATGCATGCATGCACACAGACACACACGCACACACACAGATTGCCCCAAGGGTCTTTTGGCCCCATATTCCCCTGATGGTCATTAACCTGGAACCAGTTACACAGAGAGGCGTCCTCCATATTTCAGCTAAGTGTGTTTTGGAGTCTCCATTCCCTCCCTCTCTCCCAGGAGCTGCTCCAACCCCTCCTGGAGCCCCCATATTCCTTTTTCATTTACATGTTCCCATGTGACAACACACACCCCTCACACTTGGTGGCATATACTGTATGTATTTCCGCGACTGTAGTTGTGCCGTGCAGACTTTCAGCACGGTCTGCGCTCTCCCCAAATGAGTCCCTGGCTGTGTGTCGGAGCGGTAAGAGGTGGCAGTGGCCCCTGGAGGAGAGGTCAGCGTGGCAGCTGCCAGTGGGTTCTGGCTGTGGTGGGGAGGCTGAGCCGCGCTGAGAGGAGGTCTGTCAGGAGCTAATTGAGTTCGTCCTACCGGCGCTGACTCTGGGGCCAGTGGCTTATCAGGCCACATCGCCTGGGGCCCTCCAGACAGATCTGCCCCTACTGGGGCATCTGATATCACCGTCACCCTGCCTGCGGATGTCAACCCCCTCCCCCACCGCCCACCCCTTCCCCTCCGCTTACCCAGTCTGATCAGGTAGCAAGGCTCTGACACTCTGGGATGAGGTTAGCAAATGTTATAAAACCATGTTTTTGGCATCTGGCGGCCTTGAGAGTGAAAAGGACATCAGGCATTTACTCACTCTTTGAGTGGAGCTTCTAGCACAGGTTTGTGCTGTACGTGTGTGATGTACATGAAACGGGGAAAGGGCCGTAGTGATTCAGAAGAACAGTGGAGGACATCAGTATCCTCCTGAAGTGAGTGGGAAACTCTCAGCAGGAGTACTTACAAATTGGCCCAATTAGATCCTCAAGGTTTTGCGTTCTTACGACAGTGTCAGCCCATGTTCTGAGTTTGGCTTGCAGGCGAGGGGAGCGCTGAGACGTGGGGGAACGAGCTCCTCGGTTCTCCTCTCGGAAGTCGAGGAGCAGCGAGCGCGAGCCGAGCTGCCAGATCATTAGGCCAGCTAATCCTGGTCACGGCAGCAGCAGTGGAATGATATTAGGGATCTGAAATGCTGTTAGGAGGGCCAGGTGGAATCAGATTAAAACCAAACTGCGCAGTGTGCTTTTGCGGGCCCATAACCCACCACTCAGCATGAATTTTGATCGGTACAAAGGGAACAAAAGGAGGAGGAACAGAGAGAGAGAGATACTGTATCTTTGACGAGCACTGCTCCTTTGGGCAGCCAGGCAGCAGAATTTGAAATGCTCTTACCTTGAGGAAGGAAGTAAGACAGAACTATAGATTTTACAGCATCAAGTCTCAGTTAGTTCAGCAGACCTTTTCCTTCTCCTGTTCTATCTGTCTGTGTAGCACACAAGCTAATTAGCACCTGCCCCACATATTGAATTATTTATTAGTACTATTGCTGCTGTCAAACTATTTAATGTTCATAATTCATTTTCCCATACAATGGTATTTATAGATTTAAATTGGACCTGTCCCATTAGAGAATACGAATATTTATAGAAATATTTCAGACTATTTGATTAATATGCCAGGTTCAAGTGGTTAGTATTCCTTCAGTATCATTAATCAATATATGCAAGCTTGTTAAAAACATAAGCATAGCAGTGGTATAATGTGTCATAGCAGAATGAGTTAAGGGGATTCTAGCCAGCACATTTATTATAAATGACCACATTGAGCTGGAGGGGAAACAGTTAAGACACTTATGCAATTATGCTAAGTGTCACCCTGAAGACGGCCTTTGAACCGGGGTTAAGCTTACTCTGAATTTGTGAAATAAAAGCTAAATGGAGCCATCTTGCGCTCCTGCGTTTTAATATATTGCCTTTAATAAGCCGAGTGCAGGTGCCCTATCGCACAGGTGCACATATCCATCTGAAACAGAGAACATAAAGCAGATGAACACAGAGCCGTGCATTAATTTATGGGGATGCAATCTGCATTCATTATCAAGAGGGGCAAGTTCTATTTTAGAAAGGCATGAAATGGATTCACTTTTTCAATTTCTCACTGCAAGGACGTTCAGAAGCACAACTGGACAATTTTTAAAACTGCAAAATCTGAATAACCTCCCCCACCACCAATATTACAGATATTCTTTTGCGTTGTTTAAATGCGTTCAGAGTCATTGAGGGAAAAACTGTAAATTGGACAGCATAGTCTCTAGCAAAATGGTAGTTGTGTAGGTTTTATTTATAGGTTTTATATTGTGTAGGCTTAATATTGAAAGAGGAATTCCAGAAGTGCTCAGCCAAAGGGCTTATTCCACAAGGTCAACGGTTTTAACAGGGGGCATTTTTTATTATTTATTTTAGCAGTTAACCTTTTTGTGAATTTCCAGAAGTGTTGGGCACCTGGAGCTCCGATGAATATACATGACAGTAGGGAGGGAAACCCGGGAATGAGATTTAATTTGACACGCTGACCCCCATCTCCACGGGCCCAGGAAGCCAGGGTGAGAAAATAAGGTTGACCCACTGACCCCTGGGCCTGAACTCCTCCGTCACCCACTCTCACAATTAAATCAGCCGGAGAGAGCAAGAGGCAGTCCGGCCGAACGATAGGGGACACGGTGGAGGCCTCTCGCTTCCCATTTCCTCTCAAGCACTCTGAGACAGACAGCTGTCCACCAACCAAGGAAGAGCGCGTCCGCTGGGGAACCTCCCCCTCTCCCAGTGCTGATGGTAAACTGACATGTCAAGTATGTAAACATTACCATTAGTTGGCAATATGCTAATGGCACTAATGTGCTAAGGCAGAACTTGGGCTGTCTAGCTGCCACTCACTAGGAGCCCCCGTGTCTGAATTTGCATAAGCCATGCAAGGCTCAATTTCGTTAATGTAGGTGAGTGCAGGTGACCTTTCACCCCTTCAGCGGTACCTAATGCAGAGGGGTGTGTGTGTTCGTATGTGTGTGACCTCGCCTTGACCCTGAGAGGTCACTATGTCCACACGGCATCCCCAATACATCGAGTTATCCATCTCCTCTATCAGTCCACCTCTTCACTCTATTTGCTGGAAATAAAATGGGCTGAGCGTGTCCGAGTTAAGTTTTTCCCCCTTCTTCTCCCGGTGCAGTTTAAAGTTAAAGGTTATAGAGCAGGACAGGAATAGATTTATATGGGCAGAGAAGGCTGGTAGGGTTCGGAGTGCATTTTGTGGCCACAGCCAGCACTTTGTCTGCACACGCTACAACATCAGATTGTATGTACTCCAAAATACAGTTATTAGGCAGACAGTGAAAAAGTCAATATCCTGCCATCATGTTTCCTTTTGCCTGACTGCTGACTCAAGGAGACAAGCCAAGGTCCACTCTGCTCTCTAAACTATGTAGAGGCCGCTGTCTTTTAAGGATGTGTGTGTCTGTGAGTCTGTGCGTGTGTGTGTTTCGGTATTTGTGTGTGTTACGTCTTCTCTCTCTCTCTCTCTCTCTCTCTCTCTCTCTCTCTCTCACTCTCACTCTCACTTTCCTCTTCCTGTCTGTGTGTGTGCTGTGTAGGCGTGTGTGTGTGTGTGTGTGTGTGTGTGTGTGTTGCTGTTGTGTTTACGTGTGAGAGTGTATTTGTTCACTGGAACTCTTTTGCAGCTGCTGGGGTGTGTGGCTAATGAGGCACTTAGGATCCTCCCACCTGGTTCACTGGTTCATAGGGAAGGTTAGGACACATAGTGGTGCAGGAGACGGAGAGAACGAGAGCGATGGAGAGAGTGGGAAAAAAAGAAAGATGTCAGTAAAAGGGGATATGTCCAACACACTGCCAAAAGTGTGAGTTGGCTATTAAACGGAACAAGAAATGCTATCTTGGTGCTGTACGACCCCATGAAACCTATTTCATGTTTCAGCTGTTTCTGCCCCCTGTGCTATATGCACAAATTGCACAGATCTCTGCTCAAAAACACATCTTTTCCACTGTAAACCATAAGGAAAACATTCAAGCGTGAAAAAAAAAAACTCAGGTGTTTGACATCTACCCTACAAGAGCAGTTGAACTGTGTCATTGAATATAGGCAGTCTGTCAAGACTTGTCTTTCTGTGACGGTCTAAAATGTTTTCCTCTAGGAAGTCAACGTGACATCTAGTTGTAGGATAACAGAGAATTTTGTGTTGTAATTGTCATGAATGCAACATTTGAATGGATATTTTGGCCACATCATCCATGTAGTTTTTGTTTAACATCAATCAGTTATTTTTGTCATTTCTGTCAGTCACACCACTGAGGTGGTGAGATTCATTTCTACCCTCTGAAGACTTCTGCTAATCATCTTCCTCCTCTCCCTCTCCCTTTCCCATCAACCCCCTCCCTCTCCTCCTCCATCCCTCTCCCAGGCTGCTGAATAGAATGGCCGCTGATGACCGGCACCTACCCTCCAGCTGTGGGTCCTACATCAAGACGGAGCCGTCTAGCCCCTCCTCGGTCATCGACACGGTCAGCCACCACAGCCCCAGTGGAAACTCGGACGCCAGCGGCGGCTATGTCAGCGCCATGAACAGCCACTCCAACGGCCTGGACTCTCCACCTATGTTCACCCCCGGTGGGCTCGGGGCAGCCACCTGCCGCAAGCGCTACGACGACTGCTCCAGCACCATCATGGAGGACTCGCCCATAAAGTGCGAATACATGTTGAACTCCATCCCCAAGAGGCTGTGCCTGGTCTGTGGAGATATAGCCTCGGGGTATCACTATGGCGTGGCCTCCTGTGAGGCCTGCAAAGCCTTTTTTAAAAGGACAATACAAGGTATTTTTTCTCCTTTCACCCGCCACAAACACTTGAACACACTCAATACAAGTTATTCCATCCCCCGTCGCCGCATCACCGGACACAAAAACACTCTCCATACAAGGCACCCCCGGCCCCTCAACAACACTTAAACATACTCAGTCCAAGTGATTCACAGTGTTAAAAATCACTATAGTGCACAAGGCGTTTTCTGCACCTCCTGAGACCAAGAGTCCCCATAAAATGTCTCTGTGTTTGGTTTTATTCCCTTTACACAATCCGGTGCAGCACCTAACTACTACAGTAGAGCATAAAAAGCATGCACAGTGCACACTGATACACTGGACATGAAATAATTCAGTTTCTCTTCAAATATTGATTTTATAGGCTGTTTCAAAAAAAGGCAAAATAGAAGAATAACATCTGACAGTACCTCTAGTTTAATTTTATCTGTTACAACATGCACAGCAAAATGTATATGCATTTAATCATGGTAAAGGCCAATATGCCAACATTTACTGCACTAAACAATAAGAGTATTTTGACATGGGGAGCGCTGCTAGTGAGCAGATGATGACATCATCAGTCAGGATCAGTGGTGGGCGGTGGGGTGGGGGTGCGGTGGCCATGACATCATCATCAGAGGTCAGATTTGGTGGAGTGTGGGGGCTGTTTGCCCAGATGCCTTAGGGGGCTCAGAGCGTGTGCTTTATTATTCCTGTCCTGTCCTGTCGTTTGTGTGTGTGTGTGTGAGTGTGTGTGTGTGTGTGTATGTATGTGCATGTGTGTGTGTGCTTATGCCTGGGGACTAGGGTGCGATGGGCTATCTGCATGGCATGATGTATCACAGCTTCCCATTAGAGAGGCAATGAAAGGCCCCCCACTGTGAAACTGTGCGCTCTGTCCCAGATTAATCAGGGAGACAGAGATATTATTGAGCCTGGAAAAAAATCACTGCACAACAGGCACAGCTGCCCAGGTCTAACCCTGTCTGCTTAGCAGTGGAAGACATGCAAAGGAAAACTAGATAAAAAGGGCAAAATGAGGCAAAGGGTAAAGTAATGGTAAAATGAGACGCTTTAGAATGGAAGAAAAATACATTTTAGATTTAATCTAAATTAGTCCAATATCTTTTAATCCTAATTTTTTTTTTTTTATCAGCAATCGATTGCAGGCATTATATGGAGTGCAGGCTGTCTTGATGCTAGGTGTTGATTTTGGACCTTCCAGCCCTATCAGCTTTAGACAGTCTATGTACCTTTTGCAGGCAAACAAAAGCATTAGGCCAAATCCTCCTGTTTACCCACGCTGCCATCAGCAATCCTGTCTATTGACAAAAGATGAACATTTTCTCTCAAGTAACATAACTGAGCTTTTGTCCCCTCACTAAAAATACACTGACGGCAACACAATGGAACAGAAAAGAGGCATTGGGGAAGAAAGAGACGTCTTAAGTGGAGCAATGGCCCAAACAATTAAGAGGGAGGTACATGAAAGAAAAAAAAATTGAAAGCGCTCGTCTTTTTTTTTCCCCCCTCACTTTGCATTGTCGATTTGAAATCCCTCTCTTTCTCCTCTTGGAGGGCTGCCTGTAATGGAGCTAATCTGCCGTCGTTTGTCCGAGCCACAGGAGTTTTGTCAATAACAATCAGCGTTTGGAAAGTGTAATTAAGGCCGAGGCTTTTCATTAGGAGGAAGGGAGGGGGCCGTCTCCAGGGACGGGCATGCCAATTAGAAACTCAGGCACGCGTCGCCGGGTAATTTCAGGGAAAGGAGGGGAAAAAAACCCAGGACTTCTTTAGATTGGAGAGGGACCCTGCTGCTCTTTCAGAGGAGAGGAGGAGAGGCTTAATGGCATAATAATCAGACAGGGGTCCCAGGCAGAGAAGGCAGGAGGACGCAGGGACTTTTTTGGGGGAGGTGAAAGCCTTCCGAAATGATAAAAGAAACACATGCAGGATCGCTGGAGGAAAATGGAGGCAGTAAATAGCAGGATGTAGAGCCCTTGAAAGAATGAGAGGGTGCCGTTGATGAGAACTGATTAATTAAAGGAATAACGAGGCAGTCAAGGGTGGAGTGTGAGACGGCCTCTTCTAATGAGAAGAAAACAAAGGAGCTGTCTTTTCCAGCCCTTTATCACATTGTTCTATAGCACTTAGGGCAAACAGCATGCTAAGTTAATGTTACCATGTACATGACAGTTCTTTTATCACCTTGTGCTCTCACCTTGTGTATCACTCTGTGTATCCTTGTTAAACTGCAGCAGATTCTTGATGGCAAATTCTTTGCATTTGCTCTTTTTTTTTTTTCAAGATATTGTATTCTTACTGTTTTATTGTATTTGAAATAATCGGGCATACCGTGTGCCCTTAGATTTCATCTACATTTTTTATAATAGTCAGAATCGTTGGAATATTGACATTCATAACCCTTAGATTTTTTTGCGTAACCTACTATCTTCATTTACCTTTGCATCCATTTCACTTGCTCCGCTGTCCTTCACGTCTTCAGGTTTGTGGAGGGGAAAAAAGACCTGATGCCCCTACCTTTTCAGCAAAAGGGGACGGAAAATCCATCTTCTGTCACCTATTCATCCAGTGAAAAGCCCCTTGAACTCCTACGTGGAGATAGTTACATTAGTCAAGGCCAGGCCCAAATTAATGTCAACCTAGATCACCATCCATCCCAGAAATACCCCTGTTCTCATTGCTCCCTAATCATACCCCCATCCCTGCACCTCACGTGCCCCACCAATCAAAAACATAAATCTCTTATTGAACCGTATTTTCTTCCCATTTTGAACCCAAGTGTAAAATTGCTTGAAAACCAACTGAACTCAGTGGCCCTCTTTTTTTTATATGAAGTAATAGACCTTGACAGTAAGCCTGTAAAAGTCAGTTTAGATTTTGATGAGAAATACCTGCCATTTTACTGTAATTTACTTACAAGACCTGACTTTCCCCTCTGTGCCCTGGCATGGGTCCTGAAAAGCCATAAAATAAATTGAGACAGATACATATCAAGAGAAGAAGGAGGGAAATCTTTTTCTTCTCCCTTCACTCTGTAATGTTATTCGTAACCATACCATAACCTCTGTAGAGGCAGATAAACCCGAGCGTGGCCCTCAGTTCAGGGGTTACACTTCAGATGCTTGACCGATCGAACGGTAATAAATAGTCATGTTAACCTCGTTTCATGGGAAGTGGAGACACTGCCTGTTTCATGGCATTCTGTGCGTACGCTTCATTACTGATATTAAAACTCGCCTTACTAGTCTCTAGATATAATTATACAATGTAATATATAATAGTACAATACAACAGTTCTGGTCCTCTGTTGTGATTGGTTAAGCCACTTTTGAAGCCATTGTAAAATACCTGATAAAGGCGCAACTTTGACCGCATAACAGTTGATTTAACCAAAAATCTCTAATCATATCAGTACTTATGTGCCGTGTAGCTACTGTTCGAAGACTGTATTGCTATAGTAGGTGTAAAAATAAAATTATAATTCTAAATAATTATTATAATTACATTAATATTGTTATTATTATTATAGATTAGATTCTTGGTTATTTGTGGGGGTTTTTTATTACAATTGTGTGTTTATACCATTTTATAAAAACAATAAGCCAAGAGAGGCCGTAGTTTACAGTAGAACAGCTGATAGGCGTTAGGCATGACATGAAGCGGCACTTTGTGCACACTGACACTGAAACACTTCTTCGCAGTCTCTAAATATAAGCCGAATGTAGAGATGAAAAATAAGTTAATCCACCCCCTCTCCCTGCGCTGAGCTATGAGAAGCCCCTTCTGACCGAACATCAGACGCTCAGGGGGCTTAATGGGACAGGTGGACACGGTGGCGCGGCAGAGTGCGAGCGCACGTTTGTTTTTGTTTCTGGAGTGTGTGTTATCAGAGGGCTAACTCTCTTAGTTAGCCACCAGGTGTGTTGTGCGCACGTGTCCCCGGCACCCCCCGAGAAAGGGAGGGGAGGGGGGGGGAGAGCGAAAAATACCCCTGTAAACAAAGCGTCCTCAGGGACAAACGGGGTCAACTGTGCCCTGTTGGTCTGGCAGGCAAACCAGCAGCATAGCAGCATGCATGTGCCAACTGTCTACTGGCTTTTAGGAATGATAATATGAAGTGAATCTCAAGAGGCACCATGACAATTAAAAGTAAAAGTGTCCAGAATTGTTTTTGAATCGCAATCAGCATTTTTATTATTTTAGTACGTACATCGCAGCAAACTGGTAAATCGATAGTGTACAATAACGAAAGCAAACAATAAAACAGACCTCCATGAATTGATTCCAGTGCTGGCTGGCGCTGATTGCCTCCTCCCAACATATGGGAAATGGATAGGATTATTATGGTCTGGTTCTGCTATGACAACAGAGAAAACAGGCAGAGGAGAGACCATCAGAGCTCATCAGCCGCTTCCCTCACACCTTTATTTACCCCAATCCCAAAGAGATGAGGGGAATTAGCATAATGATTTCTAACCCAGATATAAGGAGGAATTTCTAATTATTTATAACATCTTGGGACCCTCCACTTGATCTGTCCAATAATGTTAACATAATTGCATAAGTTGTCAAAGGGTGTTGGAGGGCTGGTGGTGGAACGCTGCTGGAATATTATACAGCTTTCTGTCTCTCTGTACGAAAACATGGAGTGAGGGTCAGAGCAGCTCCAGTGTGTTGGGATGCAATCCCAGTGTGCTTGTGTATGGATGTTTGTCTGGCAGTTAACAGACTCTAGCTAGAGAGATAGAGTATGTGTTATTTGAGGATATAATATGACAGAGAGCATATTCACTGACATGTGCTTACATATATTTCAGTGAATGGGACAATTACTTAAAAATGCATATTGAGGCAATTCGGATAATTAAATCAAAATTTTACATTACCCAACAATGTAATTCTGTACTGTATTGACAAAGAAATAAAACTATCTTAAGAGCAAAGTTTAGTAAAATACCAATGTCAAAAAGCTTAAAAGCTCAAAACCCATTCAGAATGGGGATGATTCAAATTCCTAGGCTGAAGCAGCCATTATACTGAAACCCTTTATTGAAAACCCCTGAATACAGTAAAATGTAGGGAATCAGACACAAGCGGAAGAATTGCCTCACATACCCTGCCCTTTCTATTGCTAATGCTAGAGTAGAGCAGAAGCATCTCTTTTATTGTGTAGCAATGAAACTCTTTTTCATTGCGCCATCCTGGAATCAGACGCTGCAGTTGAATAATGCATAAGGCCTCTTGCCTGTACACTATGTAAATAGTCAACAATGGCAACAGTGGTAACAACAGGTTTGGGTCTGCCGGAGTATTATGTAAAGTGGCCAGGGGCGGCGTGTCCGGCTCTCTAGCCCGCTATTGAGGCAGTGGCAGGCCCCTCTGAGCGCAGGGGGACGTGGCCTGCACCCGGGGCCTGGAGGGGACACGCGCAGAATTAATGAGGCCAATTTAGTGTGGGACCAGGGTGGCGTCTAGTGATGGGTCCTGGAGGACTGCTGTAGCCGTACCCCCCCACCCCCACCCCTCGCCTCTCCTTCTCCCGAGGCCCCCAGTGCTGGAAGTTACCTTGTCGCTGGAGGACACCTCAGCCACCTGCACGCTATTGAAATGGATTCCATAGGATATGATTAACACGTGCCCACGCCTGGTCGGCAAAAGATGATTTATTATAGAGCATCTGATACTGCAGCGAGTACACACTGTTTATTGCATCAATAGCAGCGCCCCAAGGTTTTGCATTAAGTCTTAGCGACTACTGAAATGCTTCCACTCGATATGGTGCCCAATATTGAAATATTTAATTTTTTATTTCCCCAAACATGAACTACTACTACTATTTTATTTTAACTTGTAATGCATCGGATGTTGCCCAACTCACTTATGATTATGTTGACACTAACCTACTCTACCTCTTATTCTTCTCAGGCAACATAGAATACAGCTGTCCCGCCACAAATGAGTGTGAGATCACAAAACGGAGACGCAAATCCTGTCAAGCTTGTCGCTTCATGAAATGCCTCAAAGTGGGGATGCTCAAAGAGGGTAAGAAAAACAATTCTACTCTTTTTTTTGTTTATTACTATGTCCACAGATACACATATGTATTTTGTTATACAGTCTCATTCATGCAAAATAAAAAAAAATCCATTGATGTGACATGGAATATGCTATGGGAATACTGCAACATCACACACTGGCTCTGATGATAGTCATCTTGTTAAGTCCCAGACTGCTTCAGCAATGAGCAGCACAGTAGTTTTCTCCCAGCAGCCCAGAGTGAGAAATACATGCAGCTGGCTGGCCTAGACAACAGATCCCAACCCCCCTGTCCTCCCCCTACCAACACAGCAGTAAATAATGTGCAGTTGAGCTGGGGACAAAAATATGCTGAATAGGTCGATCCCGCCGTCTGAGTGATAGAAATGTAACAGTATTCCGACTGGAAAGGCTCAGGCCGGGTCCCTGAGCACACACTCGGCACAGTCTCAGCTCTCCCCGGCATATTGATCCACTAAATGTTTTCCGAACATCTCAGCTCTCTTCCTGTGGATGGTTTTTTAAAGTCACGCCAGCAGGGAATTCAGTGACAATTAAACATGCTTCCGATGGATTTCTCTGGCTGGGTTTCTCCCCCCTCCCTATCGCCACCGAGCCCCCTGAGACCCCGAGGCCGGGACGCTCTTCCGGGGGAGGCACCTATCCCGTCTCCCTTACCCCATTGCATTAGTGGATACGCTCTCCCCTGCTTCTCTCTCTCTGTCTCTGTCTCTCTCTCTCCCTCTCTCTGTCTCTCACGCTTGTGCCTGCTCTCTTTCTCACTTGTTGGTTGCTCCAAAAAGGCCAGACAAATGAATAATGAAAGATATGTGGCTTGGGGGTGAAGAGGCGGTGTTATATTTATTCAAGCCTCCGCTGGGAGCAGCTCAGAGACTCTGTAAGGAAACATGTTATTGTTTTTTTTTTTTTTCAGCTTTCCTTGTGCTGGTGAGTGCTGGTGAGTGTGGGTCAAGTGGCACTTATGTTTTACAAAGTATGATTGTCCCTCACTTTTGACCGGAGTATACAGTAGTCTATACATGAATAAGTAGCGCTCTCTGTGAATTTATTCCAGAAATACTTACACTACATAGCTCGCCACTTGGTCTTAGAATTTTACTTAGATCTAATAAACAAAATCGATAAAACTTTACACGTATGAATTCTCTGTCAAACTCACTTGCGATATATTTCCCCATTATTTCGCCCATTATTCACCGGAGAGTGGAATTTATGGATGTATAATATTTAGTCCCAGCCACAGACACAGCCCATATGGATCTCCACACAGTAACAGAATCCCCTGGACTGCATGCAGCCAGATAAAGACACAGTGCCAGAAAGACAGAGTAATCGCATTACTATCTGATGAAAAATTTATGCCAATATATCATCTTGGAGAATAAGAGACTACAAAAATATGTAGTCATGGCTATAAATGAATGACCAGTGTCGGGTCAGAGTAAAAAAGAGTGTAAAGCTCAAATATGCAGACTTAGGCTAAGCCCGAGGTTCTAATGCAAGCTTCTGTGTATTCAGCACATTCCCAGAATGAGAATGACCCTCCTCTTTTACATAGTGGCTGCCATCACCACACAGTAACCATTATCACTGACTGATTGAAGTCCTGTGCGGGTGTTGTCATCAATCCCTCTCAAATAACTGATTTCTACCACAGTCAAAATCGTTCAAAACATTTGTCCTGATTAATGGAGAAATGTGAAGTGCATTTTTGCGTAACCTTCACTTCGAGCCCCCGGCGCCTTAAAGTGTGACCAAGACGAGATGGAAAGAGAGACACGTGGTCTGTGTCCACTGTAAGCTCTATGAAGCCGTCGGCTCAACGCCACGCTCAGGCCCAGGGTGTGGAGATGACCACTGCTCATGTGACTGAGGTTGCTACTTACTTTCATTACTGCAGAAAGGTCACATTGTGTCTCAATGGAAAAATCACCTAATTATAACTTTACAGCTCCAACAAAGTACAGTGCTGCCCCCCTACCGTCTCCGGATGAAGCAGATGTTTAAATCCATCACTGTCCCTCAAAGAATCACGTAAGAAAAATACTGTATTAGACAGCATCAATCGGGAAGATTAAGACTTGATGTTTTTGATTATACTAACAAAAGCAAAATTAATACACTTTCAATATCTTCGGATCAAGCACATAACGTACTGTTAGCAGGTCTAGGTCTAAGTCTAGTAGAGATGTGTAAGGAAAATAGTCTTCAAAGATCAGCAATCCGCTTACAGGGGATCTGCTTGAGACCTGTGTCGAGTCGCTGTACTTTCCCCTGACTGTATAAAGGAGGAAGTGATCAATAGAAGAATCAAATGTCAGGGGCAACAGGTTTTTTCTCTGATCAATGGAAACGGATCAGAGCTTAGAGCAAGAGAGAAGACAAGATACTATTGAGAGATTACATTGACATAATTCAGTGGCAGTTGCTCTCTGCCCCGACTTCCTCTCTCCCTCCCTCACTCACTCCCACATGCATCCACACACACAGTTACACACACAGATGCCTCCACATAAATGGACACAAACACACACAAGTGCAAAGAAACACTTGATTTCTGTAAAGCACATTTTCTATATGCACACATCTGTAGGGTTGGTCAAATAAAAATATATTTTTGCTCCATTGTCCTCACAGTATAACAATGCTGTGTGTGACAGTAGAGAGTCGGGATGGTAGCTGTCCTGTCTTATTCCCTTTGTATGACATGTGACAGAGCATTGCAACAGTCATGAACATCTACTGATCAAAGGAGCAGAGAGTTGCTGATACACAATACACCTCTCCCAGCATGTCATTGTTTTCAGCAGACTGGCATGCAAACGACAACCACATCCCACAATAGCCACCTCATAGTCACATACAGTACATACATACAAACCACACTACACTCACATGTATAGTCACTGAAATACTTGACATATAAATAGGCAAACAGAACCCTATCTGTATAATTTCTAGACCTATCCATATGTCTTTTGCAGCTTTTTGCTAAGGCAAACCTCACTTAAACTATATTTTTTATATGATTTAAGTTTGGAGCATTTACAGTATAGTTTTTTCGCAAATACTATGTAGTGTTTTTCAATTAGTCATGCAGTATGAGCAGGATGTCAGCTCACCAGGGAAATTGTAGCTAACCTGTAAATGGAGTATGTGAGGAGGGCGTCAGTATGGCAGCCCCTGGGGTCAGCAGATAGGGGGGCCAACGTGTGACCATTTTTCCGCTACCCTCGCTCATCACCACTCGTGATTAAAAATGCTGCAACACGCTTACAAGCATGCAAAGCTGGCAACAGGGGCCCTTTGAAATAGTGCTGACGGCAGTTTAGCGGGGCGGCTGCCTTGAAAGGCAGGGTTCACCATGCCTTGCCATGTGGCCTTCTGATTTTCCCAGCTAAAATAGGGTCCGCCTAAGCCCCCCTTGGCATTGCCAACCATCCCAGACATCCTGACACTTTCCCCAGGGAGAGACACCCAGAACAGGTGAGAGGCTCAAAATAAGGGCCCCTGCCCTGGCCGGCCACACAAAGTGAGTGAAGACAGGCCCTTTTGTAGGAGTGTGCTTGGAGGGGGATTATTATTGTTTTTGGAGAGAAAGAAGAGCCCTAGGTCAGCTGGCCCCAGCCCCCGCCCCGAGGCCTGCGTTAATCCGCACACAAATGCCAGCCGCCTTGGCCAAAAGCCCTCTCCCCCAGCACCCTGCTTTGAAGAGATGATACCCGAGCTCACCCGCTACCACCCTTGCTGCACCGTGTAGCGGGCCATAAAACAGTGCGATGACTTTGGATGAGGTGGTACTCGACTCTCCTCGCACACTCATAACACACCTACTGTTTACTCTGGAGGGAGTAATACTGACTGGTCCGAGTCGGAGCACTTAAAGCTTCGAGGACCGGCGAAGGGACATGCGAGCCTCACAAAGGCCTCTATAAAGTCCTGGCCAAAGAGCCTGGCAGTGTGAGTGAATGAATCGGTCTAGCTGCTCTTCATCACTCTCTCTTCCTCTCTGCCTGCGTCTGGCCCTCTTGGACAGTAAATGAGACAGGTTAGTGCCAAGCTTTAATTCCTGTCAGCATCTGTTAATTATGGCCGGGACTGTTCTAATTAAAAGAGGCACCCATGTACCTTGGAATCCTCACACTGGCTTTGCGCTGGCTGACACAGCCACATGACTCAACCGGCAGAGAGGATCATGGTGAGCAGGAGCACATCCACCTGGCAGCGGCTGAGCTCTTCAGGAGAGCCGGAAAGAAACTGTAGAAAGTGGTGACATCACATTTAACAGGGAGAGGAATTTTCCGTGGCTACAGTAGTAACCGTACCATCACAGCTGAATCGGAAAGTCCTTAAGCGCTTAAACCCAAGAGCCGAGTGGAGGGTGTTTAAAGGCTATTCTCAAGTCGCCTTCCCAGACAAGATTCCTGCTCATTAAAAAAAATATTCTCTCATCCTTGATATGACATGATACATATAAAGATGGAAATTTTTTTTTTTTTTTTTGCGTGTGTGTAAAGTACAGGTAGTTGCCATCAGATGATTCCCTAGTGCTTGCTGGGAAGGATGAGCCTCTGTTGGGAATTGGGGGTAATTAGGTTAGTGGGTTGTCAGTGTCAGGAAATTGAAAGACAATCCTAATCAGATTTGTGTTTCTAGGGAATCAAATAATTTATATAAGTAGAAGAAATCTCTTTATTCTACTGCTACATGATAATACAGTTTACTGCACCCGCCCGTGCGTACGGTGTGGGCCGTGTCAGATAAGTGGTGACAATGAAGAGGACATTTTGCATAAATCCACAGTTGAATTCCTCTTTGTGAAATGAAGGCCACCCGTTCTATATTACATCATCTGCTTTTCCTTCCCCCGTTCACCCAGCGACCTCCAGTCGCTGTGCATGGGACACATCCAAACTCATCCTCTCCGAGAGCACTCGCTGATGGGCAAATTGTATTAGGCTCATTTGCAGTGGCCACACAATGCCCAGGTTTGACACCGTCCTCCCTGTTATAAAGTGATGAAATCATCAAGGAAGTGCTCCGGCTGCGGGTGTTGTTCGCTCAGAGGACGTGGTAGGCTGACAAATTAACTCCTCCCCAACCGCAAGCATTTCATTGAGGCTTCTTTCAGCTACCCTTTAGTATAAATTTGTTTGGGGGTTACATTATGCATAGAAGGCGAATTGAAGGGATCGTCCCTGTCAGCGGGATTAAGATATCATGTATATTTTAGCTGTGCGGTAGTAGTGACACGCCGCTCCAAATATGGGGATGCAGGATATAAATGTTTGCATACAATTACATTAAATAACCAAATACCTGCCCAGTGGTATCAAATAAATAGAACAGCACAGATGAAATATTTTAACTATGTTGAAAATTAATAGAATAGAAAAGACATCCAAATGGAAACATTCTTATCAAATAATGAGATAATAAATAACTTATGTTATGATGAGGCCGGTTTGACATTTACAGTATCAGTGCGGAACCTGGCCCCCTAGGTGTGGCTGGGGGTGATAAGGCCTCGGTGCTCCTCCAGTGAAAGAGGGGTGAAATAAGGGTCTTTTATGGGAAAGCTATACCTAGCTATCTATCTGCTGTAAGACAGTGGATGTTTTGTACAGCGTGTGCGGGAGTATGCCTCCGCTCGTAGGCCGGTTAAGTTTCTATTCTGGATGCCGAAAGGGACACTCACACCTGAGCTCACACACACGTACACACACACGCAAAAAAGGCATGTAGCTGGCAGCTAATTGGTATGCAGTCTGCCTCACCCCAAAAGCTAAATAATTAGAGGGCCAGTCTGTGAGATCATTGACCCTGCGTTAAATATTCATATGTTTAGACCTGCTCTGGGCTCAGCTGTGTCACAGTAGACCAGCCAGGCATGGACCACATATGGGAAGGCAGCCGTGCCTCTGACACGTCTACACACGAGTACTCAACCACACACACACACACACACACACACACAGCGTCCCTTTACAATGCTCACATACAGGCTAGAGACCAGCGCGGTCACTCACACTACTGGTTTTACACATGATATGTCTCTGTGCAAACTAATATGTGGCAGGCTTTAATTTCTTACCATGTCTGAATGTCACCCTACATCTTTGTCCCAGTGTGTATGTGTGAAAGATGGATGATTTCTTCTGGATAGCTGTGTATCTCTAATGTACAGTGTCTACTTTTAACTGTGAATTTTTATCGCAGGAATTTTTACGACCTACTTAATTTTCATTCTTCTGACTGACTGTAATACTGTCATGA